>NW_024751629.1:0-17618 GCF_018991925.1 Homarus americanus
GAGGGTGTACTCCTCGCATCCCAGGACCAAAGTCACCCAGTACATCAGCGCCATCGTGACCTACGGCGGCGTGTCATCCCGTCTTCAGATGTTGCCCGACACCGGCGCTGATGCTACAGTCATCGGTCCCCAGCATTTGCGATGCTTGGGGCTCTCTCCAAGCGATCTAGGACCGCCTGCCGAGGACCTCTGCGTCATGGCAGATGGTTCACAGATGGCCCCAGCCCTGGGTTCACTCTATGCACATGTCACCTTTGGCAACAGGTCGTGTCAGGCCTGGATTGACGTGCATAATGGTGTCCCGACTCCCTCGCTGTCCTACAGACATTGTCAAGAGTTGGCCATCATCTCCCAGGACTTCCCAACACCGATTCTCGAGGTAAATTACGCCAACAGGGTGCATGAAGGGAGCAGCAACTACCCTGCTGCCGCCCTACCCCCACCTCTGGCCAGTGACACCTCTCCTTCGGTAGTTGTCCCTGCTGCATCACGTCCCCACGCCCTGGCTCGCCTTCACGACAGTCACCGTGGAGCTGAGGCCACCAAACGACGTGCACGACAGACTGTGTTCCGGCCTGGCATCGACCCCGACATCTCCAATGCTGTCCAGGTGTGTAAGCCCTGCCACGTATTACAACCCAGCCAGCAGCAGGTACCCTTCATGAGTGACGACAACCCCACCCGCCCCTTTGAGTCTGTGTCGGCCGACTTTTTCTGTGTGTCAGGAAAGTCCTTCCTTGTTATCGTCGACCGTCTCTCTGGTTGGCCGGTTGTCATCAAGGGCGGTAATGACACGACGTCTGCCGCCACCATCAGCAAGTTCCGCCACTACTTCCGTGACGTGGGCGTTCCTGTACGCCTGCGAACCGACGGGGGGCCTCAGTTCACAAGCCGGGACTTTGCTGCGTTCCTTGACCGATGGGGAGTCCGGCATGTGTTGTCATCGCCCCATTACCCGCAGTCCAACGGCCACGCTGAGGCTGCTGTCAAATCCTTGAAGCACCTCATCCTTAAGGTGGCCCCTTCTGGGAATATTGACTGCGAGGCCTTCGACCGGGGCCTTCTTGAACTCCGCAACACACCTAACTACACCGGACGCTCCCCTGCCCAGGTTTTGTATGGGCGCCCCCTTCGTTCTTGTGTCCCTGCTCACCCTCAATCCTTCTCCAAGGAATGGCAGGCCAAGACAGAGGATTGTGATCGCCGAGCCGCCGAACGTGTTCAGGACGTCGTCGCCCGCTACAACGACCACGCCAGTTCTCTCCCCAGGTTGAGTGTCGGCACCCAAGTCCGTGTTCAGGACCCGACCTCCCTACGTTGGGACAAAGTAGGCGTAGTCATGGGTCTCGGCAGGTCACGGGACTACCAGGTGCGGTTACCCAGTGGTCGTGTGTGGTGGAGGAACCGCCGTTTTCTGCCCGTAACACCTTCTGCTGGCCCCGCCACCAGTGTTGAGTCCCATACCTTCAGTGATGAAGTCCTCGACGCTCAGAACGGATCAGAAAAAGGTCCGCTCAAGACTTTGCTATGAGCGTATAGGGGAGAGTGTATGTATGCTGGATTATGCTTATTATGTATGCTATGTATGTATGTGCTCATTTATATTTATTCAGCTGCTTCGCGTGTGGCAATGTTATTACCATATCACACGCTTAATTAATGTGCTTAGGGCGACGTATAGGGAAGCTGCTAATGTATCACTTGCCGCTTCGTCGTCTATGGTAGTTGACCAGGACCTTAACTAGGGAGCAGTGCTATCCACCTCTGTGTACATACTCTTATCCAGTAAGCCGAACCTACAAAACTATACAGGTGTTTGTGTTCTCTCCTGTATATAGAACTTATTACCCAGAACATCTAACAGTAGCATCGCCTGATTATAGAATTTTGTGGAACCCTTGAAAGATACTCGTAGATCACTTTTGTTCTGGGTAACTCAGGTCGGGAAACATTGCTTTTTTTCGCTTGATATTAACTCACTGGTCTGCACAAGTCAATCTTATCGGATCCATACACTGGGTTGTTCAAGCTACGATATGCTATTAGCGAAACTGTGAACGATATAGAATAAATTCTTCCTCTTTTAGATGTCTGCGAAGCATCGATACAAGAGAGAGCCAGAGACCAAAATAATTTGTGGACAAAATATCATGAGGATAACGCAACTTGCCTATAAATTGTAATAAAAACCCATTTGAAATATTTTCATATTTCAGAAACAGCTTGTAACGTTTCCTACAGATCGGCCCATACTATTACTTATAGTGGAAGGTTGAGTTAACAAACAGGAAACAGACAGGAGACTTGGTCAATGAAGAAAAGGACTATTGTAAGAAGCGAACAATTTAGGGAGTTCAGTACAGGTTGTCTATCATCACGGTCACACAATTTAGGAATCTAACTGAATATAAGATATGGTGATTTTTAACATCATGATCAAGCTGCAGATTCAGTATATCAATTCTAGATTGGTGAAAGTACTCCTTGCAGGAAAGTTTGAATGCTCGGCTTAAATGAGGAAAATGAATAGACAATAAAAGCAGACAATTATAGTGAACTTAAATAATAACAAATGTTTCGTTATTACTGAAAATGAGGATGTTGAAAGACATCTGTTGACTAAGGCCATAAACAAAGGTGCAGACGTAGTTGTCTACTGGAGAATAGCGGCCTCCCTGGCTTTAGCCACTGACATGTAGATGGCAGCTATGAGTACACCGCAGGTCAGGAAGGACAGCAGGAATCCGATGAAATTGACGATTCGTGGCAAAAAATTCTTGTTCTTGTGTTGGATTTTCTCCTTCCAGGCGGTCGTCGGCAGCCCACAAGTGTCATCCTGAGATAAGAGGTGAGAGTCAGGAACAGTCAACAACAAATTTATCGTGCCGCTTTCCGTACTTTTCCTTATGGACCACAAGATGAAATTCTTAGAGAACCTGAGCATGCTAACCCATCACATACCATGAGTGGCTGAGGTATTTTCTCATTCCCAGTTCCAATGGACCCCAAGGGCGTAATAATTTTTTTGTTAACATACAGCAGGCGAAGATACATATTTAGGGTAGCTAATGTAAATCAGTTAGACGAGAGGGAAAGAAGACTCAAAATGCATTGGCACGCCATTAGAAATGTAAGACATATTACTCAAAAGCACTAAACGTTTTTGTCCAAAGTATAGACCATCGGATGAAGAACAACAAAGGATTGTAAGTATGCAAAATAAAACCCATGCTACTCAAAGAAACACAATAGAGTTCTATCTCATAATTTTTTATTGCACTGAAAGACCATCGTTGTTGAATCGCAGTGATAATAATATAATAGCAACAACAACTCAAAGAAGTATGTAATTGTTTATTTTGCTGGAGTAATACAGAGGGACGAACAAGGGAAGGAATGGAGAAAATCTCAAACCAAAGAAAGAGATCGTATTACAAGGTCTAAGGAACAACTGTATAACCACTGTAAAAAAAATACAGGGTATAGAAAAGGCATAATATGCTAGTCATGGCTTACCCTCAAGCTTCACAATACCCTCTTCTCTGATCTGGAAAGGATACATTTCAATTGTATTGATTCTCGAAGGACTCCCTCCACATGTCAGAGGGTGCCTTACATATACTGTAGGTAATGTACGAGACATATCTGCCACTGTACCACCACACCGAAAAAAGTTATAACACATCCGTAAAGGTATCAATAACAAAGAATAAAACAGTCAATAACGAAAATATTACCAATTACTACAATACATAATACCATAAATTAGATAAATAAAGACATTAGGTACCATAACTATATTATACTAACTCCTTACCACATCCCTGATACGGAGCCACACTGTTATAGAGGGAGGGAAGACGTGTATGAAGAAGGCCTACAGTCACTACCCACTAAATGACATGAAAGCCATTATGATAAGGTCTTTATACCGGCAGGTTCATAAGCAATGCTCATTGGATATTAATCACTCATTAGGGCATTTTCACTTAATTCATCTAAATAAACTTTACTCAGTAAGGGCAGGGGTGAATAATGACACTTCTTAACGGTGACTGTACTTATTAAACAGTTTATATTAAGATTGACAATTATTAAACTTCAAAGCAATAACCTACACTTCTAGCTAGCTTCACAATGTAACATCGCGTAAAGGGAGTTTACCACCACATGGTACACTTACTTATATATTTCGTCATGTTGAATCCACCGACCCACACACACGTCTAAACTTTAACAGCTCCAAACACAGACTCTCAAGTTTTAAAATCGAGCGCACTTGTTGCTGGGTATGAAATTCCCAGGTCTCACCCGATCAGCTCGGCTGTGACTATGACGTCATAATCACAGGTCACGGTGATTGGCTAAGGTGTAGGCACATAGGCAAGCACTTGATACACTGTACTTGGTGAAACATAATTTATTCTCAAAGTAAGGCACTGTTTTTATATATATATATATATATATATATATATATATATATATATATATATATATATATATATATATATATATATATATATATATATATATATATATATATATATATATATATATATATATATATATATATATATATATATATATATATATATATATATTTATATATATAAAGAACATAAGATTAGAGGAAACTGCAGCGGGCCTATTGGTTCATACTGTATATTTGAAACTATCCAGCGTAATCGAGTTAATGATGATGGTTGGCAACTTGTTCCACTCATCCACTACTCTATTTCCAAAGAAATGTGCACCTATCTTGTACCTAAATCTAAATTTGTCTAATTTAAAACCATTGCTACGAATTCACTCCTGGTTGGATAGTCTGAGTACCTTTGTTACACACACACACACATATATATATATATGTATATATATATATATATATATATATATATATATATATATATATATATATATATATATATATATATATATATATATATATATATATATATATATATATATATATATATCAACAGGGCTTCAATATTTTCTTGATTTAACAAACTAATTGAGCCTTTTACTCAATTAAAATCAAAATTTCCGCTTCATTGAATTTCCGTTGGAAATTATTGAAAAACTGAAAACAAACACCGAACCCCCGAGTTTAAGGCAAGCCATGAATAATGTTTCTAATGTTTCTATGTGTCTGAGGTGTCTCCGTAGGTGTGAGCATATTAACGGAATTAATCTCGATTTAGCGAACTATTCTGCAGTTCACTAAATTGAGTGAAAAATAATGAAAAACATTCCTTCCCCTAAATCGAGAGTTCGTTATACCGGATTCCGTTAAATCGAGAGCACAGTAACAATTGTCTGTATTGTACTCCCTTCTCAAAAAATTACCTTCATTGTACACATTCTTGTACAGTACTGTAATTTAAGGTTTTTGTTTAATGTTTTGATGGAACACACAAAGAAGATTTGACGATGAGAATTAAGAAGCCAATGGCTTTTGTTACTTTAGATTTTAGAATAAGATGAAGGAGCAGGCTTTGCGTGAAATACAACAAAGTCTAGTTTAGTTTCAAGTGTCCATGTGGCGCTGTGGTAGTGCTCCATGAGCCCACGTGGCCGATGGCGTCCTCATGCTACTTTATTTTCTTTTTCTTTTATTTTTTTACTTTTTTTTATTTTTAGGTTAAGGTGGGGAAAGGATGGAAGGCATGCTGGGGCTCAAGGCACAGCCAGACGTGAGGGATAGAGAAGTCACAACATAAAGTCGTGGGGGGAAAGGTTGGAAAAGAAATTTAATGAGTTAAACAGAGGGGAACGACACCCCTTGTTTTACATATTACAGAGTTTGTTGCCTAACTAAACTAACCTAGGATTTAGGATGAGGTTGCATAATGGTTAATTTAGTAGACAATGACTAGTTTGATTTTACAATTACATGTTTATTAATATCTTATACTGTATTACGTTATGGACACCCTAGATTGTGACTCGTTAAATGTGAACTTATATCATTTAAGTTTTTATCTAAGGTGGATCGTTGTGGCCGACATAGATGGGTCGCGGGTTGGGTTGTTGAAGTGCGGGCAGACTCCGGGGCCACCAGGCGTAGGGTCGCCCTCCATTGATGTCTTCCCCGCGTAGGTGGTCTGGGCTGTGAGGGTTGTCCAGGAGCTTGTCCCAAACCTTCTTCCCTAGGCGATGGAACCTGACGTTGAGGGCCTCTGTTTTATTTCTCAGGCGGATGGTTTTCACTGTGTCCTGGTAGGGTGGCGTTTGGCCACTGGCTGACCTAGACACTTGTTTCGGAAGCTCTGTAGTTGTTGTGGTCTGGTCTTCAGAGTGTGACGTGTGGTAAGTGTGGGTACTCCAACACAGGCCTCACCAGCGCCTTGCACAGGTGGACTTTTATTTTCTCAGGCATCAGTTTAAAACGTTTTAATTTGGCGGCGGCGACTTTGGCTTTCTTTAGTCTGTCATTCAAGTGGGAAATGATGCCCGTCCGAGAGATGATGAGGCCGAGTAACCTGCCTTGTTTAGAGTACTCAATCTCTTCGTCGTCGATCATCAGTGGCGCCGGCTTGAATTTGGCTATGAGTATGACGTCGAATTTCGTTTTGTTTGTTTTTTATTTTCCATTTATTTTCATACGCAGAGATATCTTCTATTGCCAGAGAAGTGAGTCGCGCCATCCTTGTCGTGGACCGTCCTGGGCATGTGACAATCTGGGTTATATCGTCGGCATACATGACGTACTCGCTGTCGACGATTGGGGGTGGCAGGTCAGCCGTGTAGAGCGTGTAAAGGGTTGGTGAAAGACAAGAGCCCTGAGGCACGCCGATCGAGAGTGAGAATTCTTCTCCACAATGTCCTTGCATCTCGCTCCCCTCAAGAACACCGAGTTTGACCTGGTTTAAGATTCGATCTCACGTAATACAAAATCTCCACAGTTTGCATGGATACACGTGCAACAGACCCACGCGTCTATGTGTCTTCAGTGCTGGTGAAGGGTGTATCTTATTTGCTAAAGCTTTACTTTCTTCAGCTTAAGTTACGTTGGGTTAAACCAACCTCAGATAACCTAATGCCGTATATATTAGAAATATGACCCACCACAAGATTCGGTGAGGTAATATTCCCAATGAGATACATTGGTGTATTAAATGTTGCTCTTTATTAATGTGTGTTTATTTACATTAGTACTGTGTGCTTTATATATATATATATATATATATATATATATATATATATATATATATATATATATATATATATATATATATATATATATACAAAACAAAGAAGTATGTCTGTCTGTGTGCTTGTGTGTGTGTGTGTCCGCACGAGAATCTCGGAAACTACTTTACCGATCAGTAGTGATGATGGATGGTGTTATATGTAGCGATGATGATGGATGGTGTTATATGTAGTGATGATGAATGATGTTATATGTAGTGATGATGGATGGTGTTATATGTAGTGATGATGGATGGTGTTATATGTTGTGATGATGGGTGGTGTTATATGTAGTGATGATGGATGTTGTTATATGTAGTGATGATGGGTGGTGTTATATGTAGTGATGATGGATGTTGTTATATGTAGTGATGATGGGTGGTGTTATATGTAGTGATGATGGATGTTGTTTTATGTTATATGGGTGGTCCCCTACAATCCTCTTTTGAGTTAAGCATTCAATGCGCACATCAATGTGGAGTTCTGTAATTCAGTCAAGTCCATCAAGTATGTTTGCAGATACGTCAACAAAGACTCTGACCAAGCGATCTTTGCATTGGAAAAGGTTGGAAATCATGATGAGGTGACACAGTTTCAGCAGGGCCGTTATATATGCAGCAATGAAGCCCTATGGAGAATTTTTAGTTTTCCCATGCACGAACGATGACCAACAGAAGTTCATCTGGCTGTTCACCTGGAAAATGGACAAAGAGTATAACTTCACAGAAGAGTCTCCACAAAATCAAATGGCAAATCCTGCTGATACGACTCTCACTGCATTCTTTAAGCTTTCACAGGAAGATGAGTTTGCTCAAATACTCCTGTATTTTGACGTACCCAAGTTCTACATATGGCCGGCTTCAATGGAAAAGTTCCAGAGAAGAGCTAAAAGGATCCGATGTTGAAGGATATCCAGGGATAAAGTCAGGCAATGCTTTGGGACGTGTCTGCACGGTTCACCCCAACAACTTTGAATGCTATTGTTTGAGACTACTTTTGCACCACATCCGTGGCCCAACATCATATGTAGCACTCAAGACAGTGAATGGACAAGTCTGCAGAACCTATCAGGAAGCGTGCAATCTCCTTGGCCTACTGGAAGATGATGGTCACTGGAATGACACATTAGAAGGGACAGCAGCTACTCAATCGCCAATGAGAATGAGGAACCTGTTTGCCATCATGATTGCTACATGCGGACTTTCCAACCCAAGCCAGCTCTGGAAAAACCATCAAGAAAGTCTTTCAGAGGATCTGCTTCATTAAGCAAAAAGAGAACATCCTTGTCAAGAGATTGAATTCATGGATGACATGTTCAACAGGGCTCTGATCATGCTGGAAGACAAAGTGATGGACCTATGCGGAAAAAAGCCTGACTGATTTTGGATTGCCTTCCCCAAACCGAGAAGAACCAGCAGCTGCAAACAGGGACTTGCTCAGAGAGACAGACTACTCAATTGAAGTTCTGGTGAATTTTGTTGAAGAAAATGAGCCTCACCTGGTGAGGCTCATGAATAGATTTTGCAAGCGATACAAGCGGAGCAGGGAGGTATGATCTTTCTTGATGCACCTGGCGGGACAGGAACAACATTCTTGATCAACCTTCTGTTGGCCAAAGTACGTCATCAGGGGAAAATTGCTCTTGCTGTGGCATCCTCAGGCATTGCTGCAACATTACTAGAAGGAGGACGTACTGCACACTCAACTTTAAAACTGCCTCTCAACCTCGCTCACAATGAGAATCCAGTGTGCAACATCAAATAAGGATCGGCAAAGGCAAAACTCTTAGAAAAATGCAGCCTCATAGTCTGGGATGAATGCACTATGTCTCACAAGTTAGCGTTTGAAGCATTAGACAGGACCTTGCAAGACATACGAGAAAATGACCAGCTCATGAGTGGCATTACAATGGTTATTGCTGGAGACTTTCGCCAGACCCTACCTGTCATTCCTTGAAGCACTCCAGCTGATGAACTGAATGCGTGCCTCAAGGCATCATACCTTTGGAGAAGTGTTCAGACACTCACCCTATCCACAAACATGAGAGTACATCTACAAGCAGATCAGGATGCTGGACGGATTGCAAACCTTCTACTACAGATTGGGAATGGAACTTTCCCTGTTGATTCAGAAGGACAAATAATCATTCCTCAAGGATGTGGAAATGTTGTAAAGTCCTCAACTGAGCTCACTAACATGGTCTACGAAAACATTATCCACCACTACAAGGATCACAAGTGGCTGTGTGAACGTGTAATTCTGGCACCAAAGAATGAAACAGTGGCTGAAATCAACATGACTCTACTCAGACAGCTTCCAGGCAGTGAGACCTCATTCAAATCTGTTGATACAGTAATCGACCAGGACCAAGCAGTTCAGTACCCTGCAGAATTCCTTAATTCTTTGGAGCCTATTGGAATGCCTCCTCACCACCTCACTCTCAAGATTGGAACTCCTATAATGCTCTTAAGAAATCTTGAACCACCAATCCTCTGCAATGGCACAAGACTGGTGGTGAAGAACATGATGCCACATGTACTGGAAGCTACAATACTGACAGGAAAAGCTAAAGGAGAGGACTTTTTATACCAAGGATACCTCTCATCACTACTGACCTGCCATTTGAGTTCAAGCGACTTCAGTTCCCGGTTAAAGTGAGCTTTGCCATGACCATCTACAAAAGCCAGGGACAGTCCCTAAAGATGGTTGGCCTAAAGCTGGTGTTTCCTTGCTTCTCTCATGGACAGTTCTATGTTGGAGGGTCCAGAGTGGGAACTGGCAAAAATCTGAACATACTTGCTGCTAACGGCAAAACCAAAAATGTGGTCTACCTTAAAGCACTACAGTGAGACAATGTGGAGCCTCCCGGAGGGTGGCATCCTACCGTGGCCTAGCGAAAGAGCCGCCCGGAGGGCGGCGATTCCGCAAGTATCATATAAATGGGAAATAAGTATCTAGGATCCACGTGACAACCCTGCGAAAGATTCTACGATGAAGTGTTGCTTACAGAAGTACTATGAAAACTTGGATACCAGCCTCAGTGAAAGCCAAATAACTGGGTTTTTTAGTAACTATATATATATATATATATATATATATATATATATATATATATATATATATATATATATATATATATATATATATATATACTGCATATATATATATATATATATATATATATATATATATATATATATATATATATATATATATATATATACATATACATATATATTGCAATAATAAACCTTAAGTAATGGGAATATATACAGCCAGTTCTAAAGTAAAACTATGTTTATTGAAATTTAAATGTATTGGTACGGATTATTAAAACCTCTAGTTAACAGTAAAGTGATTTGTTACAGCACTTAATAATTAGACATGATTATCAACCAGAAGTTTTAGTACAGTGGACAAGGCATTCAATTAAATAGTTATCATTTAGTATTGTAGAAGGTAGGTAAAACGAACAGTGACAGTTTTCTTATTATACTTAAAATACTTATTTACATACTGTAGGTTATGCATCTAAGCTACGGTGCCGAGTAGCAACCTTGTAAATAAGCTACTGTGCCGAATAGCATTTATATATATATATATATATATATATATATATATATATATATATATATATATATATATATATATATAATTACGTGGCAACACTGCACGTGTTATGTGGCAACATTACCCCGAGGCTGCCATATGGCAATGCAGCCTCAGTCTGACTCCGTGGGTCGTGCATGGCACACGCTAGTCACCACTTGTATTTCTCCTATCCCTTAATAAACGGACTTCAGTGTTACCCGGTGTTTCCCTACCCATCACTGCATTCTTCAGGGAACACTTGTAACCATCACATACAAATGATAATCATAATGAGACCTAACGCAGGTTAGAACTTAACAAAAAATGCTTACTGAAATTACACAAGTACTGGATTAAATATTAAATAAAACACTTGTAAGAATGATAGGAGGTGGTTCTCTGCGTGTTGGCACTAAGAACAACATAAGTGAAGATAATGATTCACTTCAGCTATAGTAAGATTCACTTGTGTTGGCGACAGTCGTATAATTACACAAGTAAATGACTGTAGGTAAAGATATAGTGTCTCGCCACTGGGTGATTGGCGTTTTACAGCACTGTTAGGGGAGCTCTTAGAAATCCCTTATTATACATGGTATAACCAAGACATGTACAGGACCCCTAAGACGAAAAGAAGGCTAAGACTTAGCAGTAACGATGAGCCGATGTACTGTAGGTTTGGAAACACAAAGGACTCGTAGATAGACCCAGCGGAGACGTAGAACAGTAGCACTGAAGAGATGACCAGTCAACCGAATACTGTATGGGTTATTAAAGGTAAGCTAAGGAGGTAAGGGAGTGAATACCGCTCCTGGGTCTGTGTGGGGGTTTATCACCTCGTATGGGTGTGGCTTGTTGATGAAATCCCTTTTCATTCCTAATAAATGATTGGTAGAATCTTCCCACCACGTCGGTCAAGCGATGGTCAGAAGAGGAGGGGTTTAAGCTGCAGGCAGAGTTACCGATTCAGTGGCGCCTTTCCAAGTAATATTCCAATTCGAATAGTTTCTTGAATATTAAAGTATTTGCTATGGTACATCTTAATATTAATTGTTGCTTCCCTAAATAATTAATTTCAACAGCGAGTATGATAAATTACCTATTATTTTCACCTCTAAAAAAATTGGCATATTTTTCCTTTGTCATCTACCATGGATTAAGAGTATATTTCGAGTAAATTTATCTGACTATAGTGTGCTCTTTGCTGTGCAAGTTCTGTCTTCAGTATTCAGAAGGGAGGATTAATTTGTAATTACTCATTCCCATGAGGTAAACTTTTGTATCGTTTAAATATCTGGTAAACGCCATCAAATTACATGTAAAGTGTAGTGTTCAGAAAAATTATAACTAAGTTTCACTGCAGCCCCTGTTTTCTGGCTTTGTCCACGTTGACAAATTTAACTTGTTCAAAGACGGTGTTCACTACATACAGTTTTCTCTGCACACATACCCAGTAGGGTGTGTCATACGGAGGCGAATTCTTTTTTTTTGAGTTTGAAAAATCGGCCCATGGTATTAATGATGTAGTTCTATGTGCAGAATCGTGTGATATCTTCAGATTTGAAAAGTTTTTATTTGTTGCTAGGTAAATTTTAACTTGAAATCTTATGAAAATTCAGTATTCCCACCCTTTTACCAACACCACTAAATAGCTTATTTAAAGTAAAGTAAATGTATCAGGTTAATTTATTAGGATGAAAATGATCCAGAATAGTGAAACGAATGATCTTGACACATTTATTAAATTTAATATTCCTTTAGAAAACAAAATCATCAAATACAAAAACCGGTTTTACTACTACGACCCGGTGTTGCTGCACACCATAGAGAACATGTCTTTCTTGCTTCTGTTTCTACTCATCACCTCCCTGCTGACCACCTGAGCTCGGATGTAGCCTTCCCTCCTCTCCTGGCTGTACACGTGACTGCTGGCCTCGCTCACTTGCTGTACACAACGCTCTATACTCTGGGTGTGCGAGGGCCAGGCAGGGACATGCATGGGGTTGTCCAGGAAAGCTCTGACTTGAACATTGGTGAGGCTGCAGGTAAGAGGGGGCTCACTGCCAGCCTGGATGTTATCCAGATCTATGAGATCAGTGAGGGTCTTGGCACCTAGATTGACTTCAGGAGTCTTCCTGACCCTGAAGGAATCGTCACCAACTGATTCGTCATGCCCAGATCCTCTCATAAGTCTCATATCCAAGATCTTTTTGACTGCCACTCTTCTCTCCTCCTCATCCTTACTGCAGAGCATTGTCTGCAGAACTGCCTCGGGATGAGCATACCAGGAAGATCTCCTCACAGTCTGCTCCACAATCTGAACAACCTTCCTTGGCTGACTCCTCAGGAGCTCAAGCTGGAAGAGAACATGCCTCGGACCTTCGGAGAACGATGACTTGACCTTGGTGTTGAACCAATTTGGCAAGTAGACACTCACGATGAATTGGACAATAAGTCTCAGGTTGTGAAGCTGGTTCCCTTTCAGTTTATGATGAGCGACCCAAATTCTGCAGAACCTGAGAGCGTTGTGAACCACCTAGAATGTGAGACTGGACCTATCTGCAGGTAAGCAAGTCTATCAGGCATGACCCCAGTTTTGATGGCACTGCACATCATAAACATAGTACTGGTCAGTACTCAGGTCGTCAATGACAGTATGTGCAAGCTCAACGAGTGGAGGGCCAACTGTGATTTTTTCAAAGCTCGGATTTATTTCTTAACTCAGTGGCAGAGTCCAGCATCTTGCCAAGAGGACCAGACCATCTGTTGTTTGAAAGAGTCTTGCCATACCAGCTCCTGGATCAGATGTCTGAGTGGCAACTCGTTGGTGTGGAGGTCACAAACAATCCAGACCAGCTTCCTCCCAATCTTCCGCTCTATCCACTGTATGACCCCCCTTGCCACCCTGTGTTCGTGTTGGTGCTGTCCCCTCCAATGGCCTGCAGGTTCTGGTCTACGTTCCTCTCTCTGAGCCAGTTCACAATGTTATCTGCCACTATCTCAGCTGGTTTCCTGATGTCATCTTTCTCTGGAGTGAAATGCCACAAATACTTCCCTCCTGGTTCACTGCAGCAGAAGTAGTGTTCCTCCTTCACCATGGCAGGGAACAACTTGTCAGAATCTCCAACTTTCATGAACACTTTAGTGTCATCCCTTCTCCCATTCAAAGAAAAACAATTGATTCCATTTTCTTATCCCCTTATCAAACTCCTCTTCTAGGTTACTGACAAGTTTCTCCTGAGCTCTCCTTACTTTGTTATGATCTATCACCAGGTGAACATCATCAGGTGTTATCAAACCACCGTCAATCCAGGCAGCTGTTGCTATCTCTGCAGTTTCTCTGAGACCAGTGTGGTGTCGCATGCTGGCCAGAGCTATGCTCGGGATATCTTTCCTATTTCGAATCTTATGCCTGGAAGGTTTGGGATCATTATTTTCTTAGGGACAAAGTCACCATTCTCCTGGTCAGCACTCGGATCAGCCATGGGGAAGTCATTAAACTCTGAATCAGCTTGACTCCAATCATCGGCCTTTTTACCTCACCCTGGGCCTTCTCAAGTCTCTTCCTCTTCTGTCTCTCTGTGGCAGCCTCCTGTCTCTTGGACTCCGGAATATCTTGGCTAGAAATCATGAGAGCCCCTATACTGCCAGTCTTCTCTGTGCTTTGACAAATGCCAGTTCGATCACAGGAATCTTCAGTTCACGCTTGCAAATACAGGAGATGTGGGCCTCGGATTTACAGTCACGATCGCATCCAAACTCAGGACAGAGAACAATTGGGCACTTGCAAGTAATTATGTCAAATAACTGGTCCAGTTGCTTGGCAAAGCTGTCCTTAACTGCAAGTTTTCCTCTCCCAAGAGAGATATCTCTTGCCTTTTCCCAACTGGCTAGCAGTCTCACTAATCTTCTTCTGACTTGTTATGAATGGAGGCTTGAACTGAGCGTTAGCCAGAGTGTACTGTGCCAAGACAGCTTTGGTCATATCACTGGCAATGTCTTTGTTTGTTAAGTTCTTGGTTCTTTTCACTGATTTGCCTGATTAAAACACCGTATCTCAAAGCATCTCTCAATGTAGGCAACTCCGACTTCAGGAGCTCTCTCCCAGACCCAAGATAGTGACTGAGATGGCTGATTTTTGGTTCCTCGTCCTGACACAAGCAGCCATCGCAAATATTATCAACTTATAAATGCATCAGAATCTGAAACAAAAAAATATTGTTAGTTGGGTTGTTAAAGAATGAAGTCAGAAAAATGTTCACTATTTAATTGTAATGCACTAATGCAGCTGTACGTTAGATTTTCGATAAATTTCACGCAAAATTTACCTAGCAAAAGGTTGCAAAATATTGAAACTGAAATTATTTTCTGTTTATATACACTAAAATCTACCAAAAAAGTGATGGGCCATTAGTTTTAGCTGATCTTCCCTCCTATGACACACCCTAATATCCATGAATCTATTACTTTCCAAAACTTTTTTTTTTTTTTAGTTTACTATTGCATATGTGCAGGTAAAAATATTATAGTCAGTAAGCATTTGTAAAGTACTTTAAAAACCCTGCCAACTTTTGTTTCTCAGTGGTTTATCCTTAAGAATATGTCAATTAATGAAATAAAACTTGTTGCCACCCTTTGCAATTGCCATCTTCCTTAAAAAAAAAGAAGCATATAATTTAGAACTGGACATTTGTAAAAAGTAGACACATTTTGTATATTTTATAAAGTAATTCAATATTGGAGCCTTATGCCATAAAATGCAATATAACACACGCTTTCGCTATGAAATAATATGAATACGTGATTTACAGTCAGGGGCGGATTAAGGTCTTGGGAGGCCCGGGGCACTTATGATCGGGGGGCCCTTATGGTCCTGTCTGTTAATGCTACCTAAATTTCAAAAGAAATAATATGAACTATTCGTTCTTGTTTTTCACCAGAGGGCCCCTTTGAGTAGGGGGGGTCCGGGGCACGTGCCCCCTGGGGCCCCCTATCTAAAATTCAAGTAGACTATGGGCCTTGGAACTAATAATTCCTCAGATAAGAAATAATAGGTCGGACCTCAGAGGCATCCAAAATCTTGAAAGGGATGGCAACGTGATTTCTGGCCCCTTTTTCGTGATGTCACACACCACCAACACGAGGAGAATACATCAAGCTTGTCAAGATATCATGCAGGATGAACATAAGAAAATACTTCTTCACAGAGGGTGGTAGACCTATGGAACTGCTTATCAGCCCAAGTTGTTGGAACTGAGAACAGAGCTGGGCTTCAAAATAGCCCCCAACAAGGCTATCAAGAACAATGGAAGGATCCTACACTGGCCACTGGCCCATTTCCTTCAGCATGGCCACCTCTAGTTTGTGTAGGCATTAGGTAAATAAGGAGAATATGATAAGGTTTCGTTAGGTCTTCAATTTACGATCGCTATATTATAGAATGTAGCAGTATTAAAAAAAGGGGGTATACATTTTCTTTTATTGAAAATAAATAGAAAATAACTTATGCAGTATTTTAGGTTAGGCTACGTTTGGTTTTGGAGGTTAGTTGTATCTAAAAAAAAAATTAAACTAACCATGCTTCGATCGGAGAGAGTAAACATGGCGGAATTCGGTCGAATATCCTGACGCAGATGAGTCTTTCTTCATGACCGCAAGCAGTGTGTGGTGATTGGTGACACGAAATTGTCATGTGTAGCTGTGACAAGCGAGGTATCAAAGTACAGTGTACTAGGACCGTTGTTCTTTGTTTCATAAATTATATGCTATGCAACCCTCCATACAAATGTTTGTGGATTACGCTAAGTTTTTCAGGGAAATTATGAACCAAACGAACTGTGAAGCGCTACAGGATGTTGAATAAGAAAGATATCTGTCGGCTTCAGGAGTGGTCAAAGGAATGGCTACTGTGATTCAACGTCACGGAATGCAATAACATGTTTCTTTGGTCGTACCGGTAGTAAGGAAACGTATCAAATATCTCAAAGTGAAAGTGAAAAGGACTTGGATGTACAAGGTAACAACGAACTGAAGTTCTCGGACTATTGTGAGTAGGTAAATCAAGCAAATAACCGATTAAAGTTTATAAGAAGGGCGTTCAATTACATAGATGGTCTGTCTCTCGTAACGCTCTTCAAAAGTGAGCTGCTTCCTCTTTTGGGGTCGTGTCACCCGGTCTGGTCCCCGAGAAATGCCGCAGACTGTCAGTTGATTGAGAATGTCTTAAAGTAGACTGGTACACCTGTACTCCGGTACCTCAGGTACCCAGTGAGATTAGAACTTCTGTATTTGTCTAGATTAAAGAAATCAAGCAAGAGACGTGGAATAAATACTGGACAGACTTTCTAGGGAAAATCGCTAAAGGCAAGAGCTTGGGTGACATGTGGAAGGAAGTGAATAAAGTGCGAGGTGTTCGAAGCAAGGGCAACAGCTACGCTGACCCACAGGGCAGGGCCAGTCAACTTATCAGGAAATGGGTTGGGACTGCTAGTTTTGCCGTATTACCTTAGAGTGTGCAGGCCTCATTACAAAGTAAGAGTAGACTTAGGAGTGAGTTAGTACAAAGTCGGTGTACACTTGGGGATGATACAGTGTTTCTATAACGAGAGGCGAGTTATTATATGCGATTAAAAAGGGAAAATCTACTGCACCTGGTGATGATGGAATAACATATGATATCCTTAACTGTCTGGCTGGTATTAGAGAAACGCCCCTGTTAGACTTGTTTAATATGTCTTATAATGGAGGTTGTATCCCCCTTAAGTGGAAGAAAGCAGTAATTATACCAATACCAAAGAAAAATGGAGATTTTCGTCCAATATCTTTGACCTCTT
>NW_024751630.1:0-8553 GCF_018991925.1 Homarus americanus
AGTGAACCTCTTGTAGTGAACCTTTGTTATAGTAATGAACATATTATTGTAGTGAACCTCTTGTAGTGAACCTTTGTTATAGTAATGAACATGTTATTATAGTGAACCTCTTGTAGTGAACCTTTGTTATAGTAATGAACATGTTATTATAGTGAACCTCTTGTAGTGAACCTTTGTTATAGTAATGAACATGTTATTATAGTGAACATGTTGTAGTGAACCTTTGTTATAGTAATGAACATGTTGTAGTGAACCTTTGTTATAGTAATGAACATGTTATTATAGTGAACCTCTTGTAGTGAACCTTTGTTATAGTAATGAACATGTTGTAGTGAACCTGTTGTAGTGAACCTTTGTTATAGTAATGAACATGTTGTAGTGAACCTTTGTTATAGTAATGAACATGTTATTATAGTGAACCTCTTGTAGTGAACCTTTGTTATAGTAATGAACATGTTATTATAGTGAACCTCTTGTAGTGAACCTTTGTTATAGTAATGAACATGTTATTATAGTGAACCTCTTGTAGTGAACCTTTGTTATAGTAATGAACATGTTATTATAGTGAACACGTAGTGAACCTCTTGTAGTGAACCTTTGTTATAGTAATGAACATGTTATTATAGTGAACCTCTTGTAGTGAACCTTTGTTATAGTAATGAACATGTTATTATAGTGAACCTCTTGTAGTGAACCTTTGTTATAGTAATGAACATGTTATTATAGTGAACCTCTTGTAGTGAACCTTTGTTATAGTAATGAACATGTTATTATAGTGAACCTCTTGTAGTGAACCTCTTGTAGTGAACCTTTGTTATAGTAATGAACATGTTATTATAGTGAACATGGAATAGTGAACCTCTTGTAGTGAACCTTTGTTATAGTAATGAACATGTTATTATAGTGAACCTCTTGTAGTGAACCTTTGTTATAGTAATGAACATGTTATTATAGTGAACATGTTGTAGTGAACCTTTGTTATAGTAATGAACATGTTATTATAGTGAACCTCTTGTAGTGAACCTTTGTAGTGAACCTTTGTTATAGTAATGAACATGTTATTATAGTGAACCTCTTGTAGTGAACCTTTGTTATAGTAATGATCATGTTATTATAGTGAACACGGAATAGTGAACCTCTTGTAGTGAACCTTTGTTATAGTAATGAACATGTTATAGTGAACATGTTGTAGTGAACATGTTGTAGTGAACCTTTGTTATAGTAATGAACATGTTATCCATAATATTAGAAACCTTCCATATGAAGAAAGACTGAAAAGCTTAGGCTTGCATTCATTAGAGAGGCGTAGAGTTAGGAGAGATATGATAGAGGTGTTCAAGTGGGTAAGTGGGATTAACAAGGGTAAAATGGAAGATGTTCTGAAGCTCAGTAATAACGAAATAACTAGAACAAATGGCTTTAAATTAGATAAATTCCGATTCAGAAAGGATATAGGCAAGCACTGGTTTGGTGATAGAGTTGTGGATATGTGGAATAGGCTACCGAGTGCTATAGTAGGATCGGGGACGCTAGGGAGCTTCAAGACGAAGTTGGATAGGCACATGGAAGTGCTGGGATGGGTGTGAAAGGGATCTGCCCTGTATGGGCCAGTCGGCCTCCTGCAGTATCCCACTTCTTATGTTCTTATGTTCTAAACGGGACTGCCCAGTATGGGCCAATAGGCCAGCTGCAGTTTCCTCCATTCTTATGTTCTTATGTTCTTATAACATTTAGTTTAGCTCATATTATCGACCCATTGTGTTCCCATAAATCTTCCTGTCTGTAATGAGGAAATCTCATATTAAGATATAGGTAGAATTTATAGTAGTAGGATTGTAAAGTGAAGAAAGTTGGTAGCGTGACTGAATAGTTAATCAATTGTTAATATTTTCATGGGAAAATCTTCTAAACAACAATTCTATGTACAGCTATTTACTAGTTAACTGAATGGCATGGACACATTAATAGATCATCATATTGACGTTACTAAACAATGACTCTCGGACATAAACATGAAATGGATACACTTCCCACCATTGCTCTGACGTGTGACCTGAGGGAGGTCCAGCAGCTGGGAACTCTGACTGCAGGGCCTGGTACTTCTGGGGCGAGTGGTCCCGGTGGGTGCTGGACTCTGTCACCTGTGGGAGACTCTGCCAGCTGGGGACTCAGTCATAGGAAGGGAAGTCCCCCTCCCGACCTCGACTTGTGATTGGTGTGACTCCGTCTGGCTTTGAGTTGTCTCTCCCTGTCAGACCTCTGGGAGAAGCTGTAGGCCTCTTATATTGGAGGTGTCAGGCTGGCAGATTGTCTCTTATTTATCACTAATTTGGGTGGGTCGGGACAGCTGTGTTTGATCCGGTGTGAGGTGCTTGGTGGGTCACTGGGTCATATCACTTACCGTGGTATGCCGGTCGGTAATGCTTCCTAATTATTACCAACATAGGTGTGTCTGGCCCAGTGTGCTTGGTCAGGTGTCTGTGTACTGGCTGGAGGGCAGTTTCTTGAATTAACAAGATCATGTCCCTTGGTCTCCCATCACATGGAGGCGAGAACTCCTTTTCCCTTCACGACACACACCTTGACCTTTGTTTGGTCAGGTCTTAATCTCACTTTAATTACTACTGTAGGGTGGATCAACTTATGTGGGTGTACACCTGCTCATCTAGTTATTGCTATATGTATTGTTCTTCTCTGTGCTGTATGCTTTGGTCTGATATAAAATCATTACATGTCCTTCTCCCATTAAAATCTTGCCTTAAACTTTGTGTAGAAGTTAGTGTAATCTTGTGAATTAATTGACGTTCATATAAGAACATAAGCACATAATAATGGGGGAAACTGCAGCGGACCTATTGGCCCATACTGGGCAATCCCATTTACACCCAACCCCTATTGCTCATATATCCATCCAACCTATGTTTGAAGCTATCCAGCGTATTCGAGTTACTTGTTCCACTCGTCCACTACTCTATTTCCAAACCAATGTTTACCTATTTCGCGCCTAAATCTAAATTTGTCTAATTTAAAACCATTGTTACGAGTTCGCTCCTGGTTGGATAGTTCGAGTACCTTTGTAATGGCAGAAGGGACCTTTATGCTAGGGATGGGGTGCACCTGTCTAGGGATGGAGTAGCAACCCTGGCTGAGGCTCTAGAGGGGGCAGTTCAAAAGATATCGAAGTCTTTAAACTGCTAGGAGAACATATGAGCACGGGGGTGGAGGAGACTGCAGTGGGAGCCGGTAAACAAAGTGAAAGATTACAGGGAAATAGTGTTAGGAATGATGACAAAACTGAATTAGACAGGGAGTATAAAACTAAACGCGGAAAGGGGAGGACTCAGAACACGACTAACTTAAATGTATACTACGCAAACAGTAGAAGTATGAGAAACAAAATGGATGATATTAAGGCCTTGGTATGTACCGATAAAATCGATATAATTGCATTCACTGAAACATGGATCAACCTAGACACACGTGAATTACCAGTCGAATACCAAATTGCGGGTTACAAACTGTTCCATACCGATAGGCAGACCAGGAAAGGAGGCGGAGTAGCAATTTATGTTAGGGATAATCTGAAGTGTGAAATAAATAAGGAAATAAAAACTGAGAGGAATACAGAAACAATTTGGATAGAATTAAGCGACGGTCGGGAAAAATTAATCACAGGAGTAATATATAGACCCCCAATCTTGATAGCGCCAATGAGCTTATCTGGGATGAAATGCGCAGGGCTTCCATACACAACAAAGTCTGTATAGTAGGCGACTTTAACCTTGGCCAAATAGATTGACTGTCCTTACGGGTAACTCAGAATCAGAGGATTTTCTCGAGACGATCCAGGACTGTTTCCTAAGTCAACATATAACCGAACCCACACGGGTAATAATATACTGGATTTAGTTCTGTCGAACAGAGAAAACCTCATTAGCAATGTCGAGGTAGGGAACGAACTTGCAAACAGCGATCACAAAGAAATTCGATTCCAGTTAGATTTTCAGGGCAGACGTAAGGAAAATTCCACTAAAGTACCAGATTTCAGAAGGGCAAACTTTGACAGTTTAAAGAGGCAGCTGAGAGAGGGGGTGTCGCGCTTGGCCGTGAACCTGACAGATGACACAGACCTGATAACGAGATCTGAGATTGCCGAGTTCCACGACAATTTAAATAGTGAGTTACTTAATGCACAAAGGCAGAACATACCATACAAAAAACTCAGATCAAACAACAATGACCCTAAATGGATTAATAATTATTTAAGGAACATCATTGGCCAAAGGAAGGCTATAGGTAGAAGGATAAATCATGGCAAAATTCACCTCCGGGACTATTATAGGGTATTGGCGAGTAGGGTTAAAACCGAGATAAGGAAAGCAAAGAGGAATAATGAGGTAAGGATAGCAAGGGAGGCGAAGACAAACCCCAAAGGATTCTACCAAATGTATCAAACTAAAACACGAGAAACGATTGGACCAATACGGTCAGACACCGGCGAGCTCACTGATAACGACAGAGAAATGAGCAATAATTTGAATGAATATTTTTCAACCGTTTTCACCACCGAAAATTTAAACATGATACCCGAGGCACCGACTCTATTCAGAGATAGTGAAGAAAACAAATTAAGTGAGATAGTAGTGACTAGTAACGATGTTAGTAAGCAAATAGACAAACTAAAGCCTAATAAGTCACCTGGTCCCGATGAGATATTTGCCAGAGTATTAAAGGAATGTAAGGAAGAGCTTAGTATGCCCTTAGCAAAGTTGTTTAACATGTCCTTAAAAACAGGTGTAGTACCAGAATCCTGGAGGATAGCGAATGTAATACCGATTTTCAAGAAGGGGGATAGATCACTATCCTCTAACTACCGCCCAATCAGTCTAACATCAATAGTAGGCAAATTACTGGAAGCAATCATTTCAAACTCTATTCGAAATCACCTGGAGAAGCACGATTGATCAATGATTCCCAGCATGGCTTCACAAGCGGACGTTCTTGTCTAACTAATCTA
Organism: Homarus americanus; assembly: GCF_018991925.1. Taxonomy (NCBI): domain Eukaryota; kingdom Metazoa; phylum Arthropoda; class Malacostraca; order Decapoda; family Nephropidae; genus Homarus; species Homarus americanus. The sequence continues at coordinate 5,018 of NW_024751630.1, forward strand.
TTAACATTCTTTTCATCAGTTTTCGAATCGGTGGACGAGGGGCACAATTATGATGTGGTATATCTCGACTTTAGCAAAGCCTTCGACAGAGTCCCCCACGAAAGACTAATTAGAAAGGTAGAAGCTCATGGCATCAAAGGTGACATCCTTAAATGGATTAGGGCGTGGTTACAGGACAGGAAACAGCGAGTGAGCATTAACGGCACTAAGTCCCATTGGAGCAACGTCACAAGTGGAGTTCCCCAAGGCTCAGTACTTGGACCATTATTGCTTATTATATACATAAACGACATAGATATCGGCATAGACAGCAACATAAGTAAATTTGCTGATGACACTAAAATAGGACGTGTTATCAAATCTGACGAGGACTCGGCAAAACTACAGGAAGATCTAAACAAATTTTTCCAATGGTCTGAAAAATGGCAGATGAAATTCAATGTCGACAAATGTAAAGTACTCAGTATAGGAGATGTAAACAGGGAAACCAGATACCAGATGAACAACGATGCCATAGAGAAATCTGACTGCGAGAGAGATTTAGGAGTAATGATAAGTAGAACCCGAAGCTGGCAAATAACGTTTTGTCAAATAAGGCTATGCCGAAGCACGGTTCATACAAAGGAGTGTTAGTTACAAGACTAGCGAGGTCATCCTAAAACTGTATCTTGCGCTTGTGAGATTATACCTGGATTACGCAGTTCAGTTCTGGTCACCTTATTATAGGATTTATATAGAATCATTGGAAAGAATTCAGAGGTGAATGACAAGACTAATCCCGGGCATTAGGAACCTTGAGTATAGAGACAGGTTAAAGCATTTTAATTTGCACTCCTTCGAGAGACGTAGAGCGAGGGGCGACCTGATAGAGGTGTATAAGTGGGAAGGCAGGGCTAAAATGGTAAAGGGGACATTACAAAGGTACCTAAAATTATCCAACCAGGAGCCAATCCCGTAACAATGGTTTTAAATTAGACAAATTTAGATTTAGGCGAAATAGGGTAAACACTGGTTTTGAAACAGTAGTGGATGAATGGAACAAGTTACCAAATATCATCATTAACTCGAATACGCTGAATTGCTTCAAACATAGGTTGGATGCTCATATGAGCAATAGGGGTTGGGTGTAAACGGGACTGCCCAGTATGGGCCAATAGGCCCGCTGCAGTTTCCTCCATTCTTATGTTCTTATGTTCTTATGTTAGAAAGTGCCTTCTTTCTGGTGCTAATTAGCATAAATTATGCTAATTAGTGGGTTCTATACATAGAGACAAAGTGTCTTTGGAAAACAAATTTCCGCTTGCTCCAAGGAACACTTATGCCAAGTGGGACCTTTGCACTATGAAATGCAGTGTTCACTCCTCTAGCAAGTCTACTAAGGGACTCTGCATCAGGTGTGTGTGTGTGTGTGTGTGTGTGTGTGTGTTGTTAGGTTAGGTTAGGTTAGGTTAGAGCGGTTCGTCTTGTGATCATACTAACTTTATACATAGTGAAGCTTTTTATATTAACTTTGATATATTGGTGCAGGTGCCTTAATTATCTGGGAGGACTGGTACGTTACCTTGATGACTCTCTCTCTCTCTCTCTCTCTCTCTCTCTCTCTCGTAATAATAACAACACTAAACCACTGTTAGCCCCAGAGATCAATCCCTGAGTTTCCAGACCCTGCCGCGTGGAGGCCAGTGGTTAGAGGGTCCATTTTTTTTTTTTTTTTTTTTGTCATATGTGGGGTGGGGGGGTCAAGAGAGTAAGGGCCTCTCAGAAGTCAGAGTTGTAACAAATGTGGGGGTGGGGTCAAGAGAGTAAGGGCCTCTCAGAAGTCAGAGTTGTAACAAATGTGGGGGTGGGGGGGGGGTCAAGAGAGTAAGGGCCTCTCAGAAGTCAGAGTTGTAACAAATGTGGGTGGAGCTTTTGACCAGGTTAACCAGGTCTCTTACACCTTGGTCCACCTGGTCAGGGAGACCGGTCACAGTGACCTCATCGCTTATAACATTTTTGGGGGGCAGAACGATGGTTATTCTACGGGTTAGTGATAGGTACCGTATATTTTGACCCTGTCTGCCAATTATTAAGCCGTGGTGGGCCTTAGGGATGAACACTGTTTGTGACACTGGCGTACTGAGCCGCCGCCTTTCCTTTTCATAGGCCATCAAGGACTCTATATGATCCGCGGCATCGTGCACCAGGCCTTTATCTAGCCCTACAACCCGTAGGGGCTGGTCCTTGGACCCCTTCTGAGGAAGAAAGACGCGAACGTTATACTTTTCCTAAATCTCTTTTATGGTAGAGCCACCTGGGCCTACCACAACCCCTAACATGTTGTTAGGAGCAGTGATGGTCACTGTCGTGGTCACAGCCTTTTGAACCAGGGCTTTTATGTGATCCGCGGCGTCGTGGACGAGGCCTTTATCTAGCCCTACAACCCGTAGGGGCTGGTCCTTGGACCCCTTCTGAGGGACAGAGACGCGAACCTTATACTTTTCCTGAATCTCTTTTATGGTAGAGCCACCTGGGCCTACCACAACCCCTAACATGTTGTTAGGAGCTTTGATGGTCACTGTCGTGGTCACAGCCTTTTGAACCAGGGCTTTTATGTGATCCGCGGCATCGTGGACGAGGCCTTTATCTAGCCCTACAACCCGTAGGGGCTGGTCCTTGGACCCCTTCTGAGGGACAGAGACGCGAACCTTATACTTTTCCTAAATCTCTTTTATGGTAGAGCCACCTGGGCCTACCACAACCCCTAACAAGGTGTTAGGAGCTTTGATGGTGACCTCCTTCGTCTCCTGCACCCACTGGCCCCTCATACGAGCCAGTTGGGGTGTCACTGTTGGACCCTTGGCCTTCTTCTCGGTCATTTTAGTGACGGGCTGGTGCTGGCGTCGTTCACTTTTAATATTCTGCATTATTAACTTTTATGACCAAACCAGACCACTGGACTCATGTGGTGTAAACATTATGTCAAGTGTAAGATAATGTAGTAAGAGGTTACCACAGTGAACCTCTTGTAGTGAACCTTTGTTATAGTAATGAACATGTTATTATATTGAACCTCTTGTAGTGAACCTTTGTTATAGTAATGAACATATTATTATAGTGAACCTCTTGTAGTGAACCTTTGTTATAGTAATGAACATGTTATTATAGTGAAACTCTTGTAGTGAACCTTTGTTATAGTAATGAACATGTTATTATAGTGAACCTCTTGTAGTGAACCTTTGTTATAGTAATGAACATGTTATTATAGTGAACATGTTGTAGTGAACCTTTGCTATAGTAATGAACATGTTGTAGTGAACCTTTGTTATAGTAATGAACATGTTATTATAGTGAACCTCTTGTAGTGAACCTTTGTTAAAGTAATGAACATGTTGTAGTGAACCTGTTGTAGTGAACCTTTGTTATAGTAATGAACATGTTGTAGTGAACCTTTGTTATAGTAATGAACATGTTATTATAGTGAACCTCTTGTAGTGAACCTTTGTTATAGTAATGAACATGTTATTATAGTGAACCTCTTGTAGTGAACCTTTGTT
>NW_024751631.1:0-10332 GCF_018991925.1 Homarus americanus
CATAACAGGTAACTATAGATGTTTGGTAAATGAATAACAAAATCTCCAAGAAGTAGTTTAGTTAATATTGAAAATAGTTAATGAGCTATTTTGCTATCCTAAACTAATGTGAACTATTGTTGTGATGTGTCCTCGTTGACTTATCAGGACCTACCTTAACCTAACCTAACCTAACCTAACTTAACAAATCCTAACTTATCTTGATCTAACATAACCTATCATTACCTAATCTAAGCACTATTTAACTATGTCACCCTCACCGATCTTAAGTTTAACTCAGACAAGCATAACTATCCAATTTAATCCATGTTTATCCACCCTAACCTAACCAAACAAAATTTAATTTAGCCTTACCTAACCTAACCTAACTTAACATAACCAAACCTCACCTAACCTTTGTGTTCGGCTGTGTACCTATGCCAAAGCAAACATATGTACACCTGCGTATGGATCAGTCAAAGGTTGTTGTTAAATCTTATGTGAACATAACTGCGTGTACGAATATATACATACGTACTCGCCTGTGAGTGAATATGAGTGAATGTGAATTAGCATGTGCTCTCGTCTATATAGAGTACATGTTTATTCCTATAGTTCCTTTTATTTTCGTATATATTGCATTTGATTTCTGAGTCCTGCATATTCGTGTTGGCGTGTCACCCAGATGTGTTCGCTTTGTGTGTGTGTGTGTGTGTGTGTGTGTGTGTGTGTGTGTGTGTGTGTGTGTCGCTTGTTGCATTTTTTCCAATATCCAACTTATTTCCCCCACACAGTATACTATCTGGTGATTTAATACGAGACTGGTAACAAAACTCTTTTCATTATTGCTGGGAAAATGCGCTGTCGAAAATGTGATGGAACAGATAGATAGTAATGAAGCTTGCTGGACTGATTGTTTGATAGATAGGTAAATAGATAGGAAAATATGCAGTAGTACAGCTTGCTACACAGACAGACAAACGGACAGACACATGGATGGATGGATGGATGGACGGATGGGAATGCCACTTAAGGGATAAAAGGCCATTCTATTTTTCTGATGCATTCCATATTCAATGAAATTATGATTTTTATGGCGGGAATTATATTGATATTGATTTTTTTTTCTCACGTTATACTGGACTAGGAGAGGTCTTCATCAGAGTTATCTTTAGCTGTGAGTTTTGGCCAACACGACTCACGCATCAATACTGTTGACCCTCTGGTTTATATCCACCTTAACTTTTATACTTTACGGTCCGTCAGCCACGCTCAAGGGGCATTACACGTCTGGACACACCCTGAGGACATAACCCTTCTTGACACGCCCTGGGAACGTTACACATCTGGACATGCCCTAGGAACATTACACTTCTTGACATGCCCTGGGGACATTACACTTCTTGACATGCCCTGGGGACATTACACTTCTTGACATGCCCTGGGGACATTACACTTCTTGACACGACCTGGGAACATTACACTTCTTGACATGCCCTGGGGACATTACAATTCTTGACACGCCCTTGGGACAATACACTTCTGGACATAGAGAGGGGCCTTCTTTATAGTATATCTGTACTCTGAAAGTTCAAGTATTTTTTCACACGTATATAACAAAAGTCTAATGCGTTTTTTTTATATGCGTATTAATGTTTTTATATATTGAGTCTAGATATAAAAAAAGTTCCAATTAATTTTATCGTTAAATAAGTTAATAGTTTAAGCCAGGTTTTTGGTTGATTAATTCCTGGAAAGTGTGAAAGGAGGAAACATTAATCCTGACTATATTTTTATTGTCTGGATCATAAGTGTTTACTGAATGTCTCCTTGGTTATATTTTCCAGTAATATGCAATACAACAATGGCGCCTTTAATAACAAATAACAGGTGTAAGTGGAATGACAGGTGTAAGTGGAGTGACAGGTATAGTGGGAGTGACAGGTATAGGGGGAGTGACATGTGTAGGGGGTGTGACAGGTGTAGGGGGTGTGACAGGTGTAGGGGGTGTATTTCTAAGCAGTGTAGTTGAAACAGGTATAACACACATAGGTGGAGTACACATCAACACCTCCGCTAAACACCCTCCACATATACTCAACACACCCAGGGCCACGTAACACAGTGTTGGTAGGCTTAGGCGGCCATGTCATGACACCGGCCGTCAGAATCTCCCAGCAAAAGGTAAACAAGATGGCGGCCCCCCCATCCTACATGTCAACAACTCATCCTGAAATATCCCACCTGGACCCTCTACTAGTGGGGGTCGAACCCTGAATTCAGATTAGACTGCCAATACGGCCCGGGAGATCAGTGAGGTCAACCTAATGGAACTTTACACACACTACACTAATCACAAACTCATTCTATCTTAAGATATCTTAAGCCAATGGAGCTGGATTCAGTAACTCTCGTAAGACAAATTTCCAACTGGAGGCTTGAGGCAGCATTATAGTGCCTCACCTCAGCGATCGTAAGACAACAGGTGGCACTCTCACAGTAAGATGGCACCGTCGTTCTTATCATAAACAGAAGATCGAGAGGAAATTTTTTCGGGGTACAAATCTTTGAGAACATTGGCAGTAAGTGGATGGCTGGCCGTTCAGGTGTAGCGGGCGGAGGGTGATGAGTGGCTACCGTGGGGACAGGTGAAGGTGAGTTACGATGCACTGTGTCTTAAGTAATGACTCGACCGGTTGAATTATATATCCACCAACTGATGAACAAAAAAAAAATTCCACCATAAAACACCAAAATCCTCAAACAATCGTCCATCAATTTTTTTTCCCTCGTAACTTAGGAGGAAAAATAAATAAATAAATAAAACACATCCAAGTCATTAAAAAAAAGTCTCGGTGTAGTTTCGACGCCATTTTGACCGCCATCCTTCTGTAGTATGCTGTAGAGGACCAAATAGTCCAGGGGTGGGCAATTATTTTTGATGGAGGGCCACTTCATGAATGGTGGCACACTTCGCGGGCCCCAGGTTAACAGCGACGAGCCAGTATTGCTGCTATGTCCACCCAACTTCCAAAATTGTCCTTTCTGTAATTAATAAGAATGTTTTTTTCTGATTGCCAAATGCAGCGGCGGGCCACAGAAATAATTTGGCGGGCCAAATGTGGCCAGCGGGCCGCACTTTGCCCACCCCTGAAATAGACGCATCCTAAATTCTTCACTTAAGAGGGGAGGGTATTTCCACGGGAGGGCCTTTGAGAATCAGAGTCTAGGGAATTAAAACGTGAAGGAACTGAAGCTGGTAGGATTTTCCCCAATTTATTACGCTGAAAAGGATTGTGGTGGGGGAAAAGAGAGGGGAGGGGAGAGGGGGAAGGGAGCGATTGTATCCTGTAAGGGAGAAAGGGAGGGGAGGATTGTGTCATGGAAACGGGAGGGGGATTATCATGGGAGGGAAAGAGGGAGAGATGTGTTCTGGAAGGGGGAGGGTTGTGTCACAGAAGGAGGGGAGGGGGAGTGTCAAAAGGAGAGTGGGCATTAGAGGGCAAGATGTCTGAGAGGAAAGTAGTAGGTGAGGAGGCGTGGTGTTATAGTAGACAGGAGGAGGAGTGGTGTTGTAGTAGGCAGGAGGAGGCGTGGCGTGTTAGTAGGCAGGAGGAGGCGTGGTGTTGTAGTAGGCAGGAGGAGGCGTGGCGTGGTAGTAGGCAGGAGGCGTGTGTATGTGGTGTGTAAACAGGAGGCATTGTGGCGTGTTAGTAGGCAGGAGGAGGCGTGGTGTTGTAGTAGGCAGGAGGAGGCGTGGCGTGGTAGTAGGCAGGAGGAGGCGTGGTGTTGTAGTAGGCAGGAGGAGGCGTTGTGTTGTAGTAGACAGGAGGCGGCGTGTGGCGTGGTGTGGAGCAGGAGGAGGCGTGGCGTGGTAGTAGGCAGAAGGGGGCGTAATGTCGGGAGCGGGCAGGAGGGAGCGTGGTGGGCAGGGGGAGGGTGGCGTGGGACAGCGATGGCGGCGTACCTTGCCTCGCCCTCACGATCAATATGACCCCGGCTCCCCTCCCCTCATTACCGCCACCCCCGGGCTCTCCCTGCCTGCCCCTACCCAGGCCAGCCTCCCTACCTGATCCTACCCTGGCCAGCCTCCCTACCTGATCCTACCCTGGCCAGCCTCTGTGCCTGCCCCTACCCTGGCCAGCCTCCCTACCTGATCCTACACTGGCCAGCCTCCCTGCCTGATCCTACCCTGGCCAGCCTCCCTACCTGTCCCTACCCTGGCCAGCCTCTGTACCTGACCCTACCCTGGCCAGCCTCCCTACCTGATCCTACCCTGGCCAGCCTCCCTACCTGATCCTACCCTGGCCAGCCTCCCTACCTGTCCCTACCCTGGCCAGCCTCCCTACCTGTCCCTACCCTGGCCAGCCTCTGTGCCTGATCCTACCCTGGCCAGCCTCCCTACCTGATGCTACCCTGGCCAGCCTCCCTACCTGTCCCACACACACACACACATGCAAAATCCCACTCAACCTCCTCTCACACTTATATACATCCACATATACACGCACACAACAATTTATCCGCCTCACGCACGCACGCACACGCGCACGCGCGCGCGCGGGGGGGGGAGAGAGAGAGAGAGAGAGAGAGAGAGAGAGAGAGCAATATGGATTTTCCAATCGCCCGCAATGACCTCTTTTTCAGCCCTTCCCGGGTGTGACCTGACGTGACCTCATTCCAGGCTTGTACCTTAAACTCTTGACCCAGTTTACGCGTTTCGATTATATTGCCGTGTGTCGATCATTGGAGTGTGTCGATCATTGGAGTGTGTCGATTATTGGAGTGTGTCGATCATTGGAGTGTGTCGATCATTGGAGTGTGTCGATCATTGGAGTGTGTCGATCATTGGAGTGTGTCGATCATTGGAGTGTGTCGATCATTGGGGTGTGTCGATCATTGGAGTGTGTCGATCATTGGGGTGTGTCGATCATTGGGGTGTGTCGATCATTGGGGTGTGTCGATCATTGGGGTGTGTCGAATGTCGATGTGCGTCGATTATATTGGCATGTGTCGATTATTGGCGTGTCTCGATTATCGGTGTTTCGATTATTGCTGTGTGTCGAATAGGTGTTTGGTCCATCACTTAAAGCCCGCCTGTACTGACCTGACTGAGTTGGACTACTTGAGGCTGGTCCTGTTCATCACCTGAAGATTTTTAACACCTGAGCTTAATTTCACCTGAAGTTTGAATACCCAAACCTAACCTAACCTGACCTGACCTAATCTAACCTAATGCAAACTATTTAGGACTTTTTTAATTCCTTGGCTATATTTCAAGATTTTGTTCCAGTTCCTTGGCTATATTTCCAGATTTTGTTCCAGTTCCTTGACTATATTTCAAGATTTTGTTCCAGTTCCTTGACTATTTCAAGATTTTGTTCCAGTTCCTTGGCTATATTTCAAGATTTTGTTCCAGTTCCTTGACTATTTCAAGATTTTGTACCAGTTCCTTGACTATATTTCAAGATTTTGTACCAGTTCCTTGTCTCCTTGAATCTATTCTTGGCTGCCTGAAGAAGTGTTTTGCATATCAAGGGAAAAAGCGCACCTGAAACGTCTCTCACAGGGAAATACCAGATTGGTCAGGGTCATCCAGTCGTCTTGAGTTTCCCCTTGAAAGAAAACACGAGGTTGTTACCTCACCTGTGGGGGGTGGGGTGGGGTGGGGGGGGATCTGTCGTAACTTATCTGCTTTCCGGTCTGTGGGTGAGGGAGGTGAGGAGGAGTGATCTTCGTTGTTGACCTGTGGCTTTGACCTTTCTCCGAGGCTGACCAAATTTGTACAGAGTCTAGCTACTGCAAAGGCCAAGTAGCTGTGAAAGTTTGAGAGAGATTAGGTTATTATTTTGTATGTTATCGCGTGACTAAACAAACTAGTCAAAATCACAATAAACTCCTCTGATTCATTATGGTGGACAAAACTTACCTTGGACAATTTCACCACTGGACAAATCCCCATTACAGTATTAGCCCCCTGTCACATAATAGAGACTGGACAAAACTCTATTACACCACATAACTTTGTATTAGCCTCTGTCACTTAATAGAGACGGTAGTATTATATAAAAGGTCTAATAACAGTTAATGAACATGTAAGCTAGAATAAGCATTTGTTTACATCACGCCATCTTGACGTGATAGTACCATTAACCTCCACACTAGACCTCTGTTTATGTCAGCTGTTTAGTTAATGGCCTTTTGAAGTGAGGTTATCCCTAGTCCGTCTCACCAGTTCTTAGCCCGACACGGTACTCTTAGGGCATTATCTCTTTCTCTCTCTCTCTCTCTCTCTCTCTCATCTATTTGTCCTCTTTCTTCAAATTAATCAATATTCCTTCAATCCATTCATCTGCCCTTTCGTCTATCCTGTCTATCTATCACCGTAGCAGATGTCCTTCTGTTCACTTCTTTTGGAACACACAAAGGGAGACCAACGTGGAAGTGTGTCAATATTGAGGTTAATTCCAGCTTAGTGGGTCAGGTAAGCTACTTGATGATGGCCGGGGTCAGTGAATTGGTCCAATAAGACAAGGGGTTACAGAGAGAGAGAGAGAGGTGTGTGTCAATGATTGGTGGTGGTTAAGTGGCACTCCAACCAATTACAGTACGTGTTTGGTGCCTGTTTGTTCCTGAGTTTACTGATTGGATGATAATGTTTGTGTTTTTCTTTGTACACACACGCGCGCACACGCGCGCGCACGCACACACACGCACACACGATATTTGCGATGAATAGTGTTGTTGGCGACACACACATCATACACTGGAGATGTGTGTGTGTGTGTGTGTGTGTGTGTGTGTGTCCACCTCACTAAACATCTTCCCGTTGCCTCCCTGTCAAACCAGCTCGTGTCGTCTCTCAACACTCACCCACGACAGCTCAAGGACACTCACCTAATAAAAGAAATTACCTTGAGTGTTTTACCTCCCCTGGTCGCATAAGGTGGCACGAGGTCGTACAAGGTCATATAATGTCGTAAGGGTCGTACAGTGTATATGGTCGTATGGTATATAAAGTCATAAGTGATTGCATAAGGTCGTAGAGATTACTTATGAACAGATGAGCTAACGATGCTACCAAAATCACGGCTGCGAGAATTTGGAATTGCGGCTAAGTAGAACCTTAAGCCAAGTAAACAATGTGTTTTTGCTCGTAACAAGGCTAATAAAGTACTTGGGTTCATACAAAGGAGTGTTAGTTACAAGACTAGCGAGGTCATCCTAAAACTCTTGTGAGACCACACCTGGATTACGCAGTTCAGTTCTGGTCACCGTATTACAGAATGGATATAGAATCTTTGGAAAGAATTCAGAGGAGAATGACTAGACTAATCCCGGGCATTAGGAACCTTGAGTATAGAGACAGGTTAAAGCATCTTAATTTGCACTCCCTCGAGAGACGTAGAGCGAGAGGCGACCTGATAGAGGTGTACAAGTGGAAGGCAGGGCTAAACAAAGGGGACATTACAAAGGTCCTCAAACTATCCAACCAGGAGCGAACTCGTAACAATGGTTTTAAATTAGACAAATTTAGATTTAGGCGGGAAATAGGTAAACACTGGTTTGGAAACAGTAGTGGATGAATGGAACAAGTTACCAAATATCATCATTAACTCGAATACGCTGAATAGCTTCAAACATAGGTTAGATGCTTATATGAGCAATAGGGGTTGGGTGTAAACGGGACTGCCCAGTATGGGCCAATAGGCCCGCTGCAGTTTCCTCCATTCTTATGTTCTTATGTTCTTACCCTGGCCAGCCTCTGTGCCTGACCCTACCCTGGAAAGTCTCTGTGCCTGACCCTGGCCAGCCTCTGTACCTAACCCCACCTGACCCTGGCCAAACTCTGTACCTGACATGACCCAACCTAACCTAAACACAATTTAAACTAAGCTGAACAAGACTAAACCACGCTTCTATCTATCTAAATTTTGTCAAGCTCAAATAATCCTTGTCACCACTGTCATACACCCACCAACCCACAGTCATACACCCACCAACCCACAGTCATACACCCACCAACCCACAGTCGTTACTTATCAGCACAGTCATGCACCCAGCCTCTATATCTGACTTTTTCGTACAACTTGACAGACCAATCAAAAAACTCATTGTTCGCCTCTGTACACACTTCAGAAGCAGGTATCTGAGGACCGCCTGACCTGACCTCAATTACTCGACAATATTCCCCAGGCATCAATACCCTCCACAGCGTATTCGGTACACCTAACATGACGCAAACCTGACCACAATGCCTGACCCTGACCACAAGCTGACCTCCAGAACAGAAGAAATATACCAAGATCTATAAAATCTATCCAGAAATTTAAACTATTATGTTGTTTTAGTTCATTTTTGTTATCTCTTTGTTTTGCTCTTATGTTTACGGTTCTTGTTTATGAATTAAAGAAACGATAAGAGAATCCAGCCCGTCAAACTTCTACTGATAATCACAACTCGAATTATGCAACTGAAGAACAACAACAACAATAAGAAGAACAAGAACAAAAAAAAAGCAGGATATAATTCCTATAGAACCTCATGACTAGTTTATTAATGCCTTAAGAAACACTAACAACAATCCTCAGCCAACACGGACCTACAAAACATCAACAAGGTGACGACAACAACAGCTCAAACGCTCCAGCTTAACACCTACAAATTTCCGGGAGTTTAGTGTCGCTACATAAAACATAAACACGGCGGCGAGTCCTACAGCTACACACTGTAATGGTCGGCGGAGCAAAGGACGAGACAGCGACGCGTACTCATTGGTGGAGCTTTAATAACAACAGCATGTGGTAACTAGGAGATGTGTGTGTGTTGTGAGGTAGTGAAGGACCACAACATCTCACGTTTTGTGTTACACGTCAAAGACTGAACAATCTGAAGCAGCAGCCCTCCCCCCACACCACGCTGCCTGTAGTAACACCACCGTTAATAAAGGACAAAACGGTACAATATGGAGGTGGGGGGGTGGCGTGTGGACAAGGCACGAGAGAGCGGCCTTGTTAATAAGATGGTCACCAAACACGGCCAACACCAGGTGGCGGGTGTAGCTCTTCCTGCTGAATAAAAACCAAGAGCGAGTTTGACGACGCTACACGAACACCGTCCTCAAGGGGGACATCTTGGACTCGAGTGTGAGAGATAGAGACTCCTAAACAATCAAACACGTCTGGTTAATTCCTTCACTTTTATATAAGAACACATTCGTCTTCAACTAAATACGATTTCTTTTCAACTTCTCCTAAAAAAATTCCTCTTCGACTCCAAGGCTGAAATTCGAGTCCCACTTGAAACGAACAAAATAAAATATATGTGAAGAGAAAATCTAAATAGTGTGTTTGACTGTGTGAGGCTGATGGAAGCAACACTAATTATGCTGTATAATGGGTTGTGTTCAGTTAGGTCAGAGTGATTAGTGGCGCGCGCCATCACCACTTCCCGCCTCCTATACACGCCCCTACACCCACCACGCCTCCCTCTTGCCCAACTCAACACGCCCACTTAGCTACCCCTACACGCCCCTTACCCTCCCCCCACCATACACCACGCCCCTTGCTGTCCACCCCTTATGCGTCCCCACCCCTCCACACCACGCCCACCCACTCATCGTACACTAATAAGGTGATAAGATTACCTCATCATGACACTGGTGTGAATCAGCATCAGGAACTCACCTTCCCCTGCATCAAGGTGCCCACCCTCACCCACCCTACCTGGCAGCCACTCACTTGCGTATTATACCACCTGACACGGGAAATCACACACACACGGGATGACACGGTAGAACACAGTGCTTGTAAGGTAAATAGAAGCCAGCCTTAATGGGTCCCAACCTTAAACTATTAGGACTGAGGCCCATTAGTATTGAGAGCCGTCAGGATTGGGACTCATTAAGACTGAGGCCTATTAAGACTGGAACCATTAGGCCTGTGGTATCTTTGGACTGAGGCTCATTAGGACTGAGAACCATTGGAAATGTGACCCATTAGAATTGGGGCCCATTAAAACTGGGACCCAATAGGACTGGGACCCATTAGGACTAGGGCCCATTAGGACAGGGGTTCATTTGATAAGATGCCCACCTAGTAAAAGTGCAAAAGAGGGCATGCAAGATTATTCTCTCCCCTTCCTACTCCACATATCAAGAAGCGCTCAACACACTGACCCTTTCGACTCTCACTGACCATCACCACGACCTCATCTGCAAATTTGGTAAGAAGCTTCTACACCATCCTCGACACCGGCTCCTACTACCACCTGAGATCCCTAGCCCGAGAATTGCTGTTTGACACCACAACCGCATCCAGCCCATCGGTGCACGAACTGATCGCTATGAGAACA
>NW_024751632.1:0-13793 GCF_018991925.1 Homarus americanus
TAGTGTTACATATAGATACAGCTCACTTAGTGTTACATATAGATACAGGTCACTTAGTATTACATATAGATACAGCTCACTTAGTGTTACATATAGATACAGCTCACTTAGTGTTATCATATAGATACTGCTCACTTAGTGTTACATATAGATACAGCTCACTTAGTGTTACATATAAATACAGGTCACTGAGTGTTACATATAGATACAACTCACTTAGTGTTACATATAGATACAGCTCACTTTGTGTTACATATAGATACAACTCACTTAGTGTTACATATAGATACCGCTCGCTTAGTGTTACATACAGCTACAGCTCACTTAGTGTTACATATACATACAGCTCGCTTAGTGTTACATACAGCTACAGCTCACTTAGTGTTATCATATAGACACAGTTCACTTAGTGTTACATATAGATACAACTCACTTAGTGTTACATACAGCTACAGCTCACTTAGTGTTATCATATAGACACAACTCACTTAGTGTTACATATAGATACAGCTCACTTAGTGTTATCATATACATACAGCTCGCTTAGTGTTGTCATATAGATACAGCTTACTTAGTGTTATCATATAGACACAGTTCACTTAGTGCTACATATAGATACAGCTCACTTAGTGTTATCATATAGACACAGCTCACTTAGTGTTACATATAGACACAACTCACTTAGTGTTACATATAGATACAGCTCACTTAGTGTTACATATAGATAGAGCTCACTTTGTGTTACATATAGATACAACTCACTTAGTGTTACATATAGATACAGCTCACTTAGTGTTACATAGGCTAGGTTCATGATAGTACATAGATACAGCTCACTTAGTGTTACATATAGATACAGCTCGCTTAGTGTTATCATATACATACAGCTCGCTTAGTGTTGTCATATAGATACAGCTTACTTAGTGTTATCATATAGACACAGCTCGTTTCGTGTTTCATACAGCTACTGCTCACTTAGTGTTACATACAGCTACAGCTCACTTAGTGTTACATATAGCTACAGCTCACTTAGTGTTACATACAGCTACAGTTCACTTAGTGTTATCATATAGACACAGCTCACTTAGTGTTACATACAGCTACAGCTCACTTAGTGTTACATACAGCTACAGCTCACTTAGTGTTACATACAGCTACAGCTCACTTAGTGTTACATACAGCTACAGCTCACTTAGTGTTACATACAGCTACAGCTCACTTAGTGTTACATACAGCTACAGCTCACTTAGTGTTACACCCTTTAGGTCATTTATCAGGTGGACTGAGCACCACCTGTCACAGTCATCATGCCTAACGTGACGTGTATTTAGTAAACCTTTCCGGAATTATTTGAAGCCATGAATCTGTAACATTACTGTTGTTCACGTGGGGCTGCACTAACACTGTCTAGCACTATCAACTATAAACATCTGTCTCCTTCCCCTCAATGTGGGGTAATGTTGTTAAGCCACATTTATGGCAGCTATCAAGCCACCGTTGACCAGCAAGACGATGTATTTCCATTATTATAAAATAAATTAAACTAATCTCAAGCTTCTGTTATGAAAGTAATTCAACAAAACAATACAATATTCGTGTTAAAATAAAATGATCGATGAGACATTTCGGACAAATATACGTTTAATGATATATATCTTTAATTAATGGACCGACAGTCTACCTCAGCGTCGTGTCTCCCGGAATTTGATGTTTTTCATTCATTTAAAGCCGAGCTGCCACAGGCCCGAGCAGTTCTCAGTTCCATTCATCCTGAGGACTTGAGACTGAGGGTTTTAGTGTCACTTCTGCAGTTAATCGTTTTATAATTAAAGACATTTTAATCTTATTTCGCGGATCCCAGAGGCTGTAACATGATGTGGTTGGGGGGAGGGAGGGGGGATTTGGGAGGGGAGGGTGGGAGGGAGGGTGCAGGGAAAGAAGGGGATGATGGAAGAAGACAAGGAAGGAAGGTGAAGGCCATGTCTTCAGTGTAACTGGGGACAGTATCTTCAGTGTACAATATATTACCACCAATCATTCGTGAGTAATTATACATCTCCTCAACATAAAGGTATAATGAACTCATGTCTTTTTTATTTAATTAAAACTTGTGAAGGACAGAATTTGTTCCGTCTACTAAAATATTCTTATGGTTGTTTTTACGTACAGTTTTATATGTGATATTTGTTTATATTTTGACGTTCTTACACAAGACTGTTTTTGTTTGTATGTAAGTGAATGTGTATTGACTTGTGTATTGTAGAATTTTATAGTTTCTCCTGGAGGTTAAGGGGGAGGTTGACACATGAAAGAACCATACATAGACACATGAAAGAACCATACATAGACACATGAAAGTAACATACATAGACACATGAAAGTAACATACATAGACACATGAAAGAACCATACATAGACACATGAAAGAACCATACATAGACGCATGAAAGAACCACACATAGACACATGAAAGTAACATACATAGACACATGAAAGAACCATACATAGACACATGAAAGAACCATACATAGACACATGAAAGAACCATACATAGACACATGAAAGAACCATACATAGACACATGAAAGTAACATACATAGACACATGAAAGAACCATCCATAAACACATGAAAGAACCATACATAGACCCATGAAAGTAACATACATGGACACATGAAACAACCATACATAGACACATGAAAGTAACATACATGGACACATGAAACAACCATACATAGACACATGAAAGAACCATACATAGACACATGAAAGAACCATGCACAGACACATGAAAGAACCATACAGAGACACAAGAAAGAACCATACATAGACACATGAAAAAGAACCATACATGAACACATGAAAGAACCATATACATAGACGCATGAAAGAACCATACATCGACACATGAAAAGACCATACATAGACGCATGGAAAAGAACCATAATACAAGACACACAAAGAACCATACATAGACGCATGAAAGAACCATACATCGACACATGAAGAAGTAACATACATAGACACATGAGAACCCATACATAAACATGAAAGAACCATACATAGACGCATGAAAGAACCATACATATAGACACATGAAAAAGAACCATACATAGACACATGAAAGAACCATACATAGACACATGAAAGAACCACACATAGACACATGAAAAGAACCATACAGAGACACATGAAAAGAACCATGCACAGACACATGAAAGAACCATACCTTAGACACATGAAGAACCATACAGAGACACATATTAACATACATAGACACATGGAAAAAGAACCATACATAGACATGAAGAGGTACCATGCATAGACACATGAAAGAACCATACATAGACACATGAAAGAACCATTCATAGACACATAAGAGAACCATACATAGACACATGAAAGAACCATACATAGACACATGAAAGAACCATGCATAGACACATGAAAGAACCAATCATAGACACATGAAAGAACCATACATAGACACATGAAAGAACCATACATGGACACATGAAAGAACCATACATAGACACATGAAAGAACCATTCATAGACACATGAAAGAACCATACATAGACACATGAAAGAACCATACATAGACACATGAAAGAACCATACATAGACACATGAAAGAACCATACATAGACACATGAAAGAACCAATCATAGACACATGAAAGAACCATACATAGACACATGAAAGAACCATACATAGACACATGAAAGAACCACACATAGACACATAAAAGAACCATACATAGACGCATGAAAGTAACATACATAGACACACGAAAGAACCATACATAGACACATGAAAGAACCATTCATAGACGCATGAAAGAACCACACATAGACACATAAAAGAACCATACATAGACGCATGAAAGTAACATACATAGACACACGAAAGAACCATACATAGACACATGAAAGAACCATTCATAGACGCATGAAAGAACCATTCATAGACGCATGAAAGAACCATACATAGACACATGAAAGAACCATTCATAGACACATGAAAGAACCATACATAGACACATGAAAGAACCATTCATAGACGCATGAAAGAACCATACATAGACACATAAAAGAACCATACATAGACACATGAAAGAACCATACATAGACACATGAAAGAACCATACATAGACACATGAAAGAACCATACATAGACACATGAAAGAACCATACATAGACCCATTAAAGAACCACACATAGACACATAAAAGAACCATACATAGACGCATGAAAGTAACATACATAGACACACGAAAGAACCATACATAGACACATGAAAGAACCATTCATAGACGCATGAAAGAACCACACATAGACACATAAAAGAACCATACATAGACGCATGAAAGTAACATACATAGACACACGAAAGAACCATACATAGACACATGAAAGAACCATTCATAGACGCATGAAAGAACCATTCATAGACGCATGAAAGAACCATACATAGACACATGAAAGAACCATTCATAGACACATGAAAGAACCATACATAGACACATGAAAGAACCATTCATAGACGCATGAAAGAACCATACATAGACACATAAAAGAACCATACATAGACACATGAAAGAACCATACATAGACACATGAAAGAACCATACATAGACACATGAAAGAACCATACATAGACACATGAAAGAACCATACATAGACCCATTAAAGAACGACATAAACTCATATCCAGTATATACTGTAATTAGTTGTGCTGTAATATTCTCTCAAACTCATTCAATGATTCATAAAGGCTATTATACAGTAATATACTGTCATTAAACACATGTAATTAATTTCTCTATATTGTTTTTAAATCCCAATAATACCAGGATGCAGCGGGTAATTACCAATCTGTATTATATTGGAGCAGTTATGTGAGTATTGCAGCAGCGTCCCGGGTTACTGCTGCTGTGCAATACTCGGTGACGGGTTACCAGGAGTGAGTTGGTCATGAGGACTAGTTCGTCTCTTTTGCATTTGTACCGTCAACTTTTATATAGTTAGTTTATCATTTGTATAGGACTATTTTCTCTTAATTTTATAAACTCAAAATTACGTTTATTGCGAATGGATCTGAAAATTATATGGAAATATATAAAAAGTTGTACAGGTTTATTGTAAGGACATTCGCTAATCAGCCTATACTTAGTTGAGGCTTCACACTCACTCACACCAATGTTATGACATTTGTTCCTGAGCAACGAAAGTTGTTGTCGTAGCAGTACAAGATTTTCACCACAGGGTTGTGGCCTGATGATATGGGTAAAGCCTGAGTGAGGACTACTGGAAGGCTTCGACTCTTAATACAGAGTTAGTTAGTGAAATGGAGAAACGAGTGGGAGTGGCAGGTGTAAACGAGAAACAAACTGTGTTATATTCCTTCAGTATAACATAAGGCATCAGTGTTACGTCATTTATAGGACAGACAGAACTCGACCAGTTTACTCCCTTTGCCCGGGTGTTTGGTGTAATTATAGTTGAACCTGATTTTCTTGTTTAACTCTTAAGCATGGTGAATTAACCCCTTGATACGGTGCCATCATACTCTATGGGTTAAGTCATGGTACTAAAGGGGGTAATTTAAATACTCTAAAAATGTGTTGAATTTAACTGTTGTGTTTTCAGAATACAGTTTCCATTAATTATTTTTTCTTTCTTTTTTAACTATTAGTAAATAATGTCTCACATCTCAGAACGAAATAAACTATACCAAGTTTATCTAAACAATAAAACTATGTAGTTCTGGGCGACCTTGACTAAAAGAGTTTATAAAGAACACATAATAAGTCTTTACTGTAAGACAACAAGAGTAATGTGATAACACTCAAGTTTCTAGTCATTAGTTATTCCCAGTTTATTACAGCAAGTGACTAATGTTTGAGGGAATGAAGTAAAGTTAATATTAAGGTATTGTTGACAAAGAACAACAGTGACAGGTAACTTTAAGAAGCCTTAATAAAGGAAGACATAGAGGGAGGAGAGAGCAGCACCAGGTTTAGTGCACTTCCTCATTCTCTTGTTGGTGTCTTAATAATGTTCTTGGTAATTAACTGCTTCATTAGTGGAGACAGTAATGCCACTATCAATTTAAGGTGTCCGTTTTAGGGCCTCTGGTTATAATGTTCATCGTATAATGTTGTTTAACTGAAGGAGAGGAGTCAGGTGAAGAGAGTAGAAAATAATAGCGGGATTTTTGGTGTACATATAAAATTTTGGACATGATTACAGTACATTCAGATATCAGACACCACAGTTTTCCCATGATGGGAGTTCTTTTTTAATTAATATTGAAAACAGTCAAGATGGGGTGTGAGGGATTTAGTCAATTCCGGAGTTGGGGAAAAACAACAACAACAACAGAGAAGTCTTTGAGATGTACCACAAAAATCCTTAAAACTAACACAAAACAGCTGACGATATGTGGCATTGACGCCTGTGTGGGTGATTTAATTCCCTAACTTACTCCAGATCAAGAGATGATGTATCGTCTGTCCACCATATTAACTCCTCAAGAATCGTGGGTAAACAGATTAACCAGAAACTTGCTCATCAACACACACACTTAGTCTCAGCCTGAGGAGAAATATGACTTAAGATTTTATGAACGACCAACTTTCTCCAAGACAAACAATACTCCCTCACTTAACAGCCAACTCACCTGGATGAAACAAGAGGAAATTAAATGAAATGATTTACCTGGTTCCTCGTACCTGTGAGAACAAGAGTAAGAATGGCTAATAAGCTACACCATCGCTTGCTGGTCATAATATTTGTTCATGAGTCAATAGTTTATACATACAGATGATGACTCAGTTTAAAGACAACGGTGGAAATACAAAGGATCATTGTTCTACCAACTGTATATACTATAGCTTGGCAATATAGGGACTCACATGCCAGGTGTTGTAGTGTTGAGGACTCACAGCCAGGTGTTGAGGAGATAATGACAGGTACTGTGGCAAGAGGAACATTTTTCGTACCAGCTCGGCACCAGCACACGGCGGTCGTCACATTAATATCCCAGGCGCTGCTCGCTCACATTTGCATCAGTGTGGAGAAATGCTTTATCCTGAAATGCATTTATTTTGTATATGACGTTGATAAACCGGTGAAATATTTTCCCTCCTTCAAGCTTAATTTTAATGCATACAACGTTTTCTTCTGGTGAATATCATTAATACTGAAAATTATGTGAAACTTTGACGGTAATATTATTCCTTAAAAGTAATTATTTATTTCTCAGAGAATTTGATATGAATTAATAGCATCAGTCAGGAGGTGTGCCTGTGTGTGGTGCTTGTTGACAGTGTTAACATGGTGGTGTCCCCCCACCCCTCTGTGTTCTACCTCTCCTCTCTCTCTCGTCTTCTGCTCCTCGCTTCCCTCCTCCTCTCAGTCCCCTTCCAAACGTCCATTTATATCATGTCCCTTCATGGCCATTTCCCCCCTCTCTACACTGTCATATACACAACTTTTAGGTGTGGGGGGAGGGTTATTCCCAAATTTAGTTGTGTTTTGGGGGGAGTAGGGACGGGGCCCATTTGAAAATTCCACCTTCGGGACACTTCTGGGGGTTCACAAATTGCGCGCACACACACACACACACACACACACACACACACACATATATATATTGTCCTTTATACATACAGATGGCTCTAAAACGGGACTAAAGACTCTAACAGGGCAGATAGTGAGCCAAGTAGTAAAAGGGACAGACATATCAAAGGCCACTGGTGTTCTCTGGCGATTATTTCAAGCTGACTAAAAATTATATTGTTAAGGTGAGGGAGACCTTTAAGGCGTCTTTGTTAATGTGATATGTAAATAAATATCCTTTAGAGAGTTTGATATATAAGAACAGATTTAACCTGTGAGTAAAAGTGGAATGGTAATAAATCTATAGTTAACTAATTTTAACCTTACCTTTAACCGATATACCTGGTGACTTAACCATCTGTTGCTTACATTAACTATAAGTTTATTGTCAAGATTTATGGTCATTAGTTTTATAGTTTATCTTCAAACTTTTATTCTAAATTCACTTCTACATTTTTGTTTTCGTTTTCTCTCTCTTTGTCCGCTGACTCATTACCAGGGAGGGCCGTCGGCTACCGCTCACAGTCAACAGTATAAATGGAGCCTTGTGGACCGTGGTGTGTGCCCAGTCTGATCGTCAGTACTCCTTCTAAAACAACACATTGTGTTTTACCTTTACTCTCGCGTTTTTATCGTTTTTGTTCTAATTTTTTATGCACATTATTTTTCCCACTTTGAAACTTGAGTTATTTGTAGTTATGTGTTTTGTCGCAGGAATTGTTTTTTATTTTGTAAGTTTGACAATTAATTTTATTCGATAAACTGGTCTTATTTACATGACTGAGTATTGTTTCGAAATGTATCTCATTAACTTTGCCCTTTGACTGGATGACAGGTGTTCTTAGATAGAGGAAAATTAATGAAATATTATCGGTCATATGAGTAACCTCACCTAGGACAGCCAAACTATCTTATAGTGTAAACAGGAGGAAGGAAACATGAGTGATAATCAGAGATAATTTTCAATACAGTAAAATGAAAGATTAAGGAAAGAGAAAATTAAAACAAAGTGTTAATAAAAGTTCGTATTAACAACTTGAGAAGAAAAGAACTGAATACTGAAAGTTAAATGTAAAATAATATGTCTAAGTCGCCACGATAGTCTGAGTGGGAACAACACTAGGAGGGGAGGAGGCCGAGGAGAAGGAGGGGGCGGAGGAAGAGGAGGAAGAGAGGAGGAGGGAGGGAGGAGAAGGAGAAGGTGGAGGAGGGAGGAGGGAGGGGAGGGAGGAGAAGGAGGGAGGGAGGGAGGGAGGAGGAGGGAGGAGAAGGAGAAGGGGATGAGGAGGGAGGAGGGAGGGAGAAGGGAGGAGGAGGAGGAGGAGGAGGAGAGGAGGAGGAGGAAGAGGAGGGAGAAGGAGAAGGAGGAGGGGAGGTGAAGAGGGAGGAGAAGGAAGAGGAGAAGGAGGGAGGGAGGGAGGAGGGAGGAGGAGGAGGAGGAGAGGAGGAGAAGAAGGGAGGAGGAGAGAGGAGAAGGTGAGGGGAGGAGGAAGCAGGGAGGAGGAGGAGGAGAAGCAGAGGAGGAGAAGGAGAAGGGAGAAGGAGGAGAGGGAGAGGAGGAGGAAGAGGGAGGGAGGAGGAGAAGAGGAGAGAAGGAGAGGAGGGAGGAGGGAGGAGGAGGGAGGAGGAAGAGGGAGGCGGAGGAAGAGGGGGAGGAGGAAGAGGAGGAAGAGGAAGAGGAGGAAGAGGAAGAGGAGGAGGAGGAGGCCCTGAAGTAACGTAACCAGGAACAATGCATGTAAGGAATACTTATGATGTACTCACTATGTACTACAGTGCCTCTCATGTACTCTCTACTGCAGGTTCTCCACAATATTAAAACTATCGACACACAGAGAACAAAGTAGCTGGTTGGAGAGTATCAATAGATGGTCTTGGTTATAATGTATTCAGGAATCTTAACCCAAGTTGCCTCAGATGTATTGTGTTGTCTGATTAATAAACCCAACCGTAGAGAGACACAGGTACAGTCACCCACAAAAGTCCTGTCGTGTCTCCTGAACCACGAACCACGAGATTCAGACTCATAAATCCGAATCATTTATGGACAGAATAATGCATCGGTGTCTACTGCTTTGGGTTCACGATTCTGAATCTCGAGGTTCGTGATTCAAGAGGAGAGGCGACAGGACTTTTGTGGGTGACTTACTCCCAAAGTCTCGTTCTATCTCAAAGCGGTTGTTTATGTCTCTCTACACGTCTCTCTAAGCCGTACATGAGAAACTCAACCACTTAGATCTTTATTTCCTGAAAGTAATCATAGCCCTGGTCAAGAAATGAGTGAGGTGTGCATGGGGAGAGGAGAGTGTGTGCTATATTCCCCGGCTTACTGTTTTAGGTCTGTCACAGGACATTGACCCCGGCTGTCAGGATCTGTGGAAATCCTTAAAATGAGGAGAAATTCTGGGAACTTCAACAAAGTCTTGGTGAAATAAAATAAAACATCGGAGGAGAAGAAAGACAATATTTTTGTTATTATGTCTTTCACCTTATACGCACAAGTTACGAAAGTGAATCTTCAATGACCACTATGACTCATAATGTTTTATAACAGCTTAGTGAGTACAGTGAGTCACCGTAACTACTGACATTTGATATTTATCTTTGATACAACTAAGGGAATGAAAGTAGATATAAGGGAGGCTCTGAGTCCCTCTTGATAAGAAAATGGTGAAAATCCTGGCTATTTAAGGTGTCTAGTAACAGATAAACAGGTTAAAGTTTTATGTATCTCAGTGGCAGGAGCTCCATATCATTCAGTTATAGATCCAAACATTAAACTACTCTCATGGTGAAGGTCTGAGAATATTATTAAAAAGTAATTATCAAGATTATTAAGTGTGTTTCTAGTACCAAAATTTTGAATAAGGTTTTTTTAACGTAAGGAAGGGAATATATCAGATAAAAATGTGTGTGATATTTTTCCCTGGAGCCAGTTCATGTCACCAACCACAGAGAGACGGATACAACAACATACCAATTGATACCATGAAGGAAGAAGCAGACAAACTATTGAAAGTTATTAGACAACCATTTACAACGTACATTACATAAATTGTCTTTTGTCAGAAAAATAAAACCACATAAACTAAAAATAAATCATAGTTTTAATCGACAAATATGATTATAATTAAGGTTAAATGTAGTCAAATAATTGTATCTAATAATAAATCTGAGAGTTGGCGAAGGTCCAACACTTTAAACGTGTTCGGGTTTCTTACCAACCCTCCCAAATTCTACATCTCTCCAGAGCCTCAGATTTTAATTTAATTCATCCATCCTGATCACCCTTTCCCTGGACCTCCTGCCCTCAATTTCACCCACAAATCTTCCTGCCATTATTCCCACATCCCTAATTATATGGCCCAGGTATCGCAGTCTTCTTATTTTTATAAAGTTTCAATATTTATCTTGTTAGTTTTGTTAGAATTAAAGTTACGATTAAACATGTTGAACTAAGGAGCAAACTTGAGGAATAAAACATGAAATACTACTCAAGGTCACAAGTTCCTTCACTAGAGAGGTTAACAATTAATCAGTGGTATTACCTAGTGTTCTGGCCTTCAGTAAGACCCTCATCCTTCACAACACAAGTCTCCCAGGTTTTAGTACCTCGAATGGTGTCTAGGCTTCCATCCTTTGGTTATTGAGGTTTAAGAGTAACTCGACCTTATAAGACCTGTAACTTATGTACTACCGACGTATTCTCTATCTGCCACGGTAGGTTTCTGCTTCCTTCCCACAACTGTACATGTCATTCTTCACACAGCCACCAGGAACTAGCTGGCCGCGGTCATGTTCTCCCACACTACACGCTCACCATCTGTACATGTCACCTCCCCCTCCTCTCTCGTCCTCCCTCCCACCTGATACAAACTTTTTCCACAGTTCAATACCCAGACCGATTCCTCATCCCGTTCTCTTTGTTACACATATAATTGTTGTATGGACGGTTTAATTGTTTTGTTTTAGGGGCGACTGTTGGGATGAGGAGTGACGATACAATAGTTCTGGGGTGTAGACTGTTATAAAACAATACAGGATAAAATTAGTTTGACATTTTGGGTAGTACATCAGGTTGTCATAGTCTTCAAAGGACTTATCGTTTGGCCTCTAATAGTGAATGACAAGAGATACACACAGTTCTATTTTTCATAATTATTATTGTTGATGGACGAGAGTAATTATTAATCTTGTGATGCACTTTAAGATCTTAGTTGTTGAAGCGAAGTAATACAGCAACACCTACGACAACAGAGTGATGGGGAAATTGCTTTGTTGTTTAGATTCATCGTTTCTGTTTTAACGTGTTTGTTTTTTCCTGTGGGGTTTGTTTATTGTTTTATTTTGTATTGTTGAGAGTTTATTCCATTTGTTTAGACTCAGGGAATAACCTTCATCCTCTCCCCCCCTTTAATACCTCCAGAGTGAGTGTTACAGTATAAATTGTTCTGTCCCTTGCATCTGTCCTGCTGTCATCTATCCATCACTGTCCTTTCCCGCTCTCTCTAAATCTCTTTTCTCTGTGTTTATTCAACTTATTCTTTTGTCCCTACTTTCATGTTCCATAATCTCTTTGACAACTTGTTCTCTTTCATTTGCTGTATAAGTCCGACAGACGTCAGCCGATTTCCAACTTTTTTCTTAAATGATTCTTTATCTTAATTCCCGCTCAATTTTGTCGTCCTCTTTCTCTCCTCCTTTATAATTAATTGTTTTAAGGCTCAGTTGTTCTCTATGACATACAGCTTCTATTTCTGTATTTTCGTTAATGTTGCAGCGCCTATGTCACAAATTTTAAGCCGGTATCACACAGGTGTCGAAACTTTTCCATTAATTGTTTTGTTTATTTCCTGGTCCCACACAGCGTCGTCTGTTTTCTCTAATGGTAATGCAGGTGTTTGTATCTTCGTCTATACATTCATGTCATTCTCACCACCCTCGCCCTCTGTGCCTCCCAGATATATAACACTATCAATTTGCTTAAAGAAACGGTGAGACGATGTTACCTGTAAATTTTAATTATTCTCCCTGACCCATATCATACCTGTTTTCCCTAAGCTTATTTGTAATCTATGTTTTTCTAAGGAATCTATAACACTTCCCTAGTGTTTTCTCTCTTACTCTACACTGAGACTGACAGGTCATTTGTATACAAGGTTTTCATTATAACTTTCTGGTCCATCACCTTCATGTTGATCAGAAATAACATTATAAACAGGAAAGGTTAATGCATAGACCTGCCTGTGACCTCACTCCCGCCTCAAGCTCTTCAGAGGTTTCTCTCACCATTTTCGGGAACTCTATACTTACCTCAACACCCCTCACCTCAGCTTCTCCCACACACTGTACTTCATAATTCTACATGTCAATTCCCTCAACACAATATCGTATGATCTTTAAATGTCGATAAACCCTAAAGCCACATCTTATACGAAGTCCTTTTTTTCCCTCTGCTGTTTGTGTTACTAGAAACAGATCATCATCCGACCCCTTCCCCTCCTAAATCCTCGCTGGTTCTCTCTCCCTAAAACCTATTCTTCAGTGAATAAGATAACAAAGCTTTTGAGGCAGAGGAGAATGAGGACAGCAGGAATTTCTGTGACCTCGAGTTCAAAATAATAAAAACTTTCATCATCTCCTCATACCAAGATGCGCCAATGACAGCTTCAACAGGTGGGATTCAATGCCACTTTTGTGATACTAATGATGTGACTGTTTACTTCCGAGGAATTAATTATCATGGGGAAGTGTGATAGCAAATTAATCTAAATGTTTTGAAATTCATATAAGGAAAATAATGTTGGATGATGCCGACTTGTGCCATGTTCAAGAACATTTTGTGTGGCAACTCCAGGATTTTTGGTGTTTTATTGGAACTGAAGAAGATGAACAGTGATGTGCGGGCTGGTGGGAGTACAACTATTTTATCTTAAAATGTGAAAAACCAACACAAGAGAGCCAAACTATGACTAAAGTTTGGTAAGGTTAGCTGTTCATTTACATGTATTATGATTTTCTACATCGTCTGTGACCAGTCAGAAGATGCCTAAATAAAGAATTACATAGATGCTATATTGCTAAACGGGGAATTATATATATATATATATATATATATATATATATATATATATATATATATATATATATATATATATATATATATATA
>NW_024751633.1:0-26423 GCF_018991925.1 Homarus americanus
TCAGTATTGCTTCGTTCAGTTACGTATTGTGATTCCGTTGTCTCGTGTGTGTGTGTTGATGCCTTTAAATATCGGTGTGATGATATAGATTATCTAATTATTATTATTGATACCGTTGTCTCGTGTGTGTGTGTGTGTTGATACCGTTGTCGTAATGGCATTACCGTTGTCTCGTGTGTGTGTATTATTATTGATACGATGACTCGTGTGTGTTGATACCGTTGTCTCATTGTGTATTATTACCGTTATCTCGTGTGTGTGTGTGATACCGTTGTCTCATTATTGTGATGATACCACATTTATCTCATTATTGTGTGTGTGTGTTTGTGCCATTTAAATGTGTGTGTGTTGATACCGTTGTCTCGTATGTGTGATTCCGTTGTCTCGTGTGTGTGTGTGTTGATACCCGTTTAATATAAGGTGTGGTGATACCGTTATCTATTGTGTGTTGATACCGTTGTCTCGTGTGTGTGTGTGTGTTGATACCGTTGTCTCAAGTATTAACGTGATGATACGTTGTCTCCGTGTGTGGCCAGCCAATGATGATACCGTTGTCTCGAGGTGTGATGATACCGTTATCTAGTGTGTGTTGATACCGTTGTCTCTAAATTGTGTGTGTGTGTGTTGATACCCGTTGTCTGTGTGTGATGATACCGTTGTCTCGTATTGTGTGTGTGTTGATACCCATTGTCTCGTGTGTGTGTTGATACAGGTATCTCTAAGTAATGTAGTAATTACCGTTATCAGTGTATTGACCGTTGCATGTCGTATTATTGTGTGTGTTGATACCGTTGTCTCGTGTGTGATGATACCGTTATCAAGTGTGTTGACATAATTTGTCTCATTATTGTGTGTGTGTTGATGCAATTGTCTCATTGTGTGTGTGTAATGATACAGTTACATATAAGTATTGTGATGATACCGTTATCAAATTATTGTGTTGATACCGTTGTCTCGTGTGTGTATGTGTGTTGATACCGTTGTCTCGTATTGTGTGTGTGTTTGATACCGTTATCTCGTATTAATGATGATACCGTTATCAAATTAATGTGTTATTACCGTTATTCTCGTATTGTGTGTGTGTGTTGATACCGGTATATAAGTAATGTGATGATACCGTTGTCTCATTATTATTGTATTAATGTTGATACCCATTGTCTCGTGTGTGTGTGTATTGTGCATTGTCTAAATGTGAGATTGTGCCGTTATCTCATGTGTGTGTGTTGATACCGTTGTCTCGTGTATGTGTTGATACCGTTGTCTCGTGTGTGTGATGATACCCGTTATCCAAATTGTGTTGATACCGTTGTCTCGTGTGTGTGTGTGTGTTATTTACCGTTGTCTCGTGTGAGTTGATACCGTTGTCTCATTGTATTATTATTATTGTTGTCCCCGTTGTCTCGTGTATGTGTGTTGATACCGTTGTCTCGTGTATTGTGTGTGTTGATACCGTTGTCTCGTGTGTGTGTGTGTTGATACCGTTGTCTCGTGTGTGTGTATTTGATACCGTTATCTCGTGTGATGATACCAATATAAGTAGCCATGATGATACCAAATTGTCAAGTATGTTGTGCAAATTGTCTCATTGTATATTGTGGGTTTGTCTCGAGTGTATTGATGCCGTTATCAAGTGTGTTGATACCGTTGTCTCGTGTGTGATGATACCGTTATCTGAGTGTGTTGATACCGTTGTCTCGTGTGTATTATTATTGTTGATACCATTGTCTCGTGTGTATTGTGTTGATACCGTTGTCTCATTATTGTGTGTGTGTTGATACCGTTGTCTCGTGTGTATTATTGTTGATACCGTTGTCTCGTGTAATGTTGATACCGTTGTCTCGTGTGTGTGTGTGTGTGTGTTGATACCGTTGTCTCGTGTGATGATACCGTTTATCAAATTATTATTGTCTGGAATTGTCTCGTATTGTGTGTTGATACCGTTGTCTCGTGTGTGTGTGTTATTATCGTTTATGTGTGTGTTGATACCGTTGTCTCATTATTGTATTGTGTGTATTATTTGATGCCGTTGTCTCGTGTGTGTGTGTGTTGATACCGTTGTCTCGTGACTGTGATGATTACCGTTATCAGTGTGTTGATACCGTTGTCTCGTGTGTGTGTGTTGATGCCGTTGTCTCGTGTGTGTGTGTGTTGATACCGTTGTCTCGTGTGTGTGTGTGTTGATACCCATTATTAACCATTGTGTGTGTGTGTGTGTGTTGATACCGTTGTCTCGTGTGTGTGTTGATACTTGGTTGTCTCGTGTGTGTGTGGTATTGATACATTTGTCTCGTGTGTTGTTTTTGTTGTTGTGTGTGTGTTGATACCGTTGTCTCGTGTGTGTGTGTGTTGATACCGTTGTCTAGTGTGTGTTGATACCGTTGTCTAGTGTGTTGATACCGTTGTGTCTCGTGTGTGTGTGTTGATACCGTTGTCTCGTGTGTGTTTTTTGTGTGTTGTGTTGTTTTTGTGTGTGTTGATACTGTTGTCTCGTGTGATGTTTGTTTGTGTGTTGATAATGTTGTCTCTTTTGTGTGTGTGTTGATACCTCGTTATTCGTATTGTGTGTGATACCGTTTGTCTCTGTGTGTGTGTGTGTGTGTTGATACCGTTGTCTCGTGTGTGTGTATTTTTGATACCGTTGTTTCTCGTTTGTGTGTTTGTGTGTTGTGTTGTTTTTTGTGTGTGTGTTGTGGTTGTTTTTTGTGTGTTGTGGGTTTTTTTGTGTGTGTGTTGATACCGTTGTCTCGTGTGTGTGTTGTGTTGATACCGTTGTCTCGTGTGTGTGTGTGTTTGATACTGGTTGTCATGTGTGTGTGTGTTGTTTGTTGTTTGTTTTTTTGTTTTGATACCGTTGTCTCGTTTTTGTGTGTGTGTTGTGTTTTGTTGTGTGTGTGTGATACCGTTGTCTTGTGTGTGTTGATACCGTTGTTTCGTGTTTTGTTGTGTTGTGTGTGTGTGTGTGTGTGTTGATACCGTTGTCTCGTGTATGTTGATACTGTTGTCTCGAGTGTGATGATACCGTTATCTAGTTGTTTGATACCGTTGTCTCATGTGTGTGTGTGTGTTGATACCGTTGTCTCGTGTGGGGTTGTTTGTGTGTGTTGTTTGTGTTGTTGTGTTTGTGTGTTGTGTTGTTGTGTGTGTGTGTGTTGTGTTCGTATTGTGTGTGTGTGTTGATACCGTTTGTCTCGTGTGTGTGTGTGTGTGTGTGTGTTGTGCGTGTCTCATTAATGTGTTGATACCGTTGTCTCGTGTGTGTGTGTGTGTTTGATACCGTTGTCTCGTGTGTTGATACGTTGTCTCGTGGTGTGTGTGTTGTTACCGTTGTTCTTGTGTGTGTGTGTGTTGATACGTTGTCTCGTGTGTGTGTGTGTTGATACCGTTGTCTCGTGTGTGTGTGTTGTTGATACGTTTCTGGTTTGTGTGTGTGTGTTGTGTGCGTTGTCTCATGTGTGTGTGTGTTGATACCGTTGTCTGTGTGTGTGTGTTGATGCGTTGTCTCGTGTGTGTGTGTTGCCGTTGTTCGTGTGAGTTGTGCCGTTGTCTCGTGTGTGTATTTTGTTGATACCGTTGTCTCTGTGAGTTGATACCGTTGTCTCGTGTGTGTGTGTGTTGATACCGTTGTCTCGTGTGGAGTTGATGCCGTTGTCTGCGTGTGTGTGTTGATACCGTTGTCTCGTGTGTGTGTGTGTTGATACGTTGTCTCATTATTATTGTGTGTTGATACCGTTGTCTCGTGTGAGTTGATGCCGTTGTCTCGTGTGTGGTGTGTTGATACCGTTATCTTGTGTGTGTGTTGATACCGTTGTCTCGTGTGTGTGTGTGTTGATACCGTTGTCTGCTTTATTTGTGATGATACGTTATCAGAGTGTGTTATTTGATACCGTTGTCTCGTGTGTGTGTGTGTTGATACCGTTGTCTCGTATGTATTTTTGATACCGTTGTCTCGTGTGTGATGATACCGTTATCAAATTTGTTTTTGATACCGTTGTCTCGTGTGTGTGTGTGTGTTGATACCGTTGTCTCGTGTGTGTGTTGATACCGTTGTCTCGTGTGTGATGATACCGTTATCAAGTGTGTTTGTCCGTTGTCTCGTGTGTGTGTGTGTTGATACCGTTGTCTGTGTGTGATACCGTTATCAGTGTGTGTTGATACCGTTGTCTGTGTGTGAGTTGATACCGTTGTCTCGTGTGTGTGTGTGTTGATACCGTTGTCTCTCGTGTGTGTGTTGATGCCGTTGTCTGGTGTGTGTGTTGATGCCGTTGTCTCGTGTGTGTGTGTGTTTGATACCGTTGTCTCGTGTGTGATGATACCGTTGTCTGTTGTTGATGATACCGTTATGAAGTGTGTTGATACCGTTGTTCGAGTTGATGCCGTTGTCGTGTGTGTTGATACGTTGTCTCGTGTGAGTTGATACGTTGTCGCGTGTTATTTGATACCGTTGTCTCGTGTGTGATACCGTTGTCTCGTGTGTGTTGATACCGTTGTCTTGTGTGTGTTGATACCGTTGTCTCGTGTGTTGATACCGTTGTCTTGTGTGTGTTGATACCGTTGTCTCGTGTGTTGATATGTTGTGTCGTGTGTGTGTGTTGATACCGTTATCTAGTGTGTGTTGATACCGTTGTCTGTTATGTGTGTGTTGATACCGTTGTCTTGTGTTTGTTGATACGTTGTCTCCGTGTGTGTTGATACCGTTGTCTCGTGTGTGTTGATACCGTTGTCTTGTGTTATGTTGATACCGTTGTCTTGTGTGTGTTGATACCGTTGTCTTGTGTGTGTTGATACCGTTGTCTTCTGTGTGTGTTGATACCGTTGTCTCGTGTGTTGTTGATACCGTTGTCTCGTTGTGTTGATACCGTTGTCTTGTGTGTGTTGATACCGTTGTCTTGTGTGTGTTGATGCCGTTGTCTCGTGTGTTGATCGGTCTCGTGTGTTGATATTCGTTGTCTTGTGTGTGTGATACCGTTGTGTGTGTGTGTGCGTTTTGTGTGTTGATACCGTTGTCTCGTGTGTGTTGATACCGTTGTCTCGTGTTGTGTTGATACCGTTGTCTCGTATTTTGTTGATACCGTTGTCTCGTGTGTGTTGATACCGTTGTCTCGTGTGTGTTGATACCGTTGTCTCATTGTTGATACCGTTGTCTCGTGTGTGTTGATACCGTTGTCTCGTGTGTGTTGATACCGTTTGTCTCGTGTGTGTTGATACCGTTGTCTCGTGTGTGTGTTGATACCGTTGTCTTGTGTGTGTTGATACCGTTTGTCTCGTGTGTGTTGATACCGTTGTCTCGTGTGTGTTGATACCGTTGTCTCGTGTGTTGATACCGTTGTCTCGTGTTTGTTGATACGTTGTCTCGTGTGTGTTGATACGTTGTCTCGTGTGTGTTGATACCGTTGTCTTGTGTGTGTTGATACCGTTGTCTCGTGTGTGTTTGATACCGTTGTCTTGTGTGTGTTGATACCGTTGTCTCGTGTGTGTGTTATTACCGTTGTGTGTGTGTTGATACCGTTATCTAGTGTGTGTTGATACGTTGTCTCGTGTGTTGTGTTGATACCGTTGTCTTGTGTGTGTGATACCGGTGTCTTGTGTATTTGATACCGTGTTTGTGTGTGTTGATACCGTTGTCTCGTGTGTGTTGATACGTTGTTTTGTTGTGTTGATACGTTGTCTTTGTGTGTGTTGATACCTGTTGTCTCGTGTGTGTTGATACCGTTGTGTCGTGTGTGTTGATACCGTTATCTAGTGTGTTTGATACCGTTGTCTGTGTGTGTGTGTTGATACCGTTGTCTTGTGTGTTGATACGTTGTCTTGTGTGTGTTGATACGTTGTCTTGTGTGTGTTGATACCGTTGTCTGTGTTGTTGATACCGTTGTCTGCGTGTTGTTGATACGTTGTCTTGTGTGTGTTGATACCGTTGTCTCGTGTGTGTTGATACCGTTGTCGTGTTGTGTGTGTTGTTACCGTTATCTGAGTGTGTGTTGATACGTTGTCTCGTGTGTGTGTGTGTTGATACCGTTGTCTTGTGTGTTGATACCGTTGTCTTGTGTGTGTTGATACCGTTGTCTTGTGTGTTGATACGTTGTCTCGTGTGTGTTGATACCGTTGTCTCATTGTGTTGTTTGATACCGTTGTCTCGTTGTGTTGATACCGTTGTCTCGTGTGTGTTGATACCGTTGTCTCGTGTGTGTTGATACCGTTGTCTCGTGTTGTGTTGATACCGTTGTCTCGTGTGTGTTGATACCGTTGTCTTGTGTGTGTTGATACCGTTGTCTTGTGTGTGTTGATACGTTATGCTCATTATTGTTGATACGTTGTCTCGTGTGATTACGTTGTCTTGTGTGTGTTGATACGTTGTCTCGTGTGTGTTGATACCGTTGTCTTGTGTGTGTTGATACCGTTGTCTCGTGTGTTGATACCGTTGTATGCTTGTGTGTGTTGATACCGTTGTCTTGTGTGTGATACCGTTGTCTCGTGTGTGTTGATACCGTTGTCTCGTGTGTGTTGATACCGTTGTTCTCGTGTGTGTTGATACCGTTGTCTCGTGTGTTGATACCGTTGTCTCGTGTGTGTTGATACCGTTGTCTCGTTGTGTTGATACCGTTGTCTCGTGTGTGTTATACCGTTGTCTCGTGTGTGTTGTGATGTTACGTTATCTTGTGTGTTGATACCGTTGTCTCGTGTGTGTTGATACCGTTGTCTCGTGTGTGTTGATACCGTTGTCTCGTGTGTGTTGATGCCGTTGTCTTGTGTGTGTTGATGTTGTTGTTTTTGTTGTGTTGTCGTTGTGTGATACGTTGTCTGTGTTGTTGATACCGTTGTCTCGTGTGTTGATACCGTTGTCTTGTGTGTTGATACCGTTGTCTTGTGTGTGTTGATACCGTTGTCTCGTGTGTGTTGATACCGTTGTCTTGTGTGTGTTGATACCGTTGTCTCGTGTGTGTTGATACCGTTGTCTTGTGTTGATACGTTGTCTCGTGTATGTTGATACCGTTGTCTTGTGTGTGTTGATACCGTTGTCTCGTGTGTGTTGATACCGTTGTCTCGTGTGTGTTGATACCGTTGTCTCGTGTGTGTTGATACCGTTGTCTCGTGTGTGTTGATACCGTTGTCTTGTGTGTGTTGATACCGTTGTCTTGTGTGTTGATACCGTTGTCTCGTGTGTTGATACATTTGTCTCGTGTGTGTGATACCGTTGTCTTGTGTGTGTGTTGATACCGTTGTCGTGTGTGTTGATACCGTTGTCTTGTGTGTGATGATACCGTTGTCTCGTGTGTGATGATACCGTTATCAAGTGTGTTGATACCGTTGTCTCGTGTGTGTTGATACCGTTGTCTTGTGTATGTTGATACCGTTGTCTCGTGTGTGTGTGTGTTGATACCGTTGTCTCGTGTGTGATGATACCTTTGTCTCGTGTGTGTTGATACCGTTGTCTCGTTGTGTGTTGATACCGTTGTCTCGTGTGTGTTGATACCGTTGTCTCGTGTTGATACCGTTGTCTTGTGTTTTTGATACGTTGTCTCGTGTGTGTTTGATACCGTTGTCTCGTGTGTGTTGATACCGTTGTCTTGTGTGTTGATACCGTTGTCTCGTGTGTGTTGATACCGTTGTCTTGTGTGTGTGATACCGTTGTCCGTTGTGATACCGTTGTCTCGTGTGTGTTGATACCGTTGTCTTGTGTGTGTTGATACCGTTGTCTCGTGTTGTTGATACCGTTGTCTTGTGTGTGTTGATACCGTTGTCTCGTGTGAGTTGATACCGTTGTCTCGTGTTGTTGATACCGTTGTCTCGTGTGTGTTATTTGTCTCGTGTGAGTTGATACCGTTGTCTCGTGTGTGTTGATACCGTTGTCTTGTGTGTGTTGATACCGTTGTCTCGTGTGTGTGTGTGTGTTGATATCGTTGTCTCGTGTGTATTGATATCGTTGTCTCGTGTGTGATGATACCGTTGTCTCGTGTGATTGATACCGTTGTCTCGTGTGAGTTGATACCGTTGTCTTTTGAGTTGATACCGTTGTCTTGTGTGTGTTGATACCGTTGTCTCGTGTGTGTTGATACCGTTGTCTCGTGTGTGTTGATACCGTTGTCTCGTGTGAGTTGATACCGTTGTCTCGTGTGAGTTGATACCGTTGTCTCGTGTGAGTTGTTAATTGTCTCGTGTGAGTTGATACCGTTGTCTTGTGTGTGGATACCGTTGTCTCGTGTGTGTTGATACCGTTGTCTCGTGTGTGTTTGATACCGTTGCGATGAATGTTAAAATTCACCTAATTCCGGTGTACAGTATAACGAGGGCTTTCTTGTGTCATCTAACGAGGTGAAATTCTGTGACACGTCGCACTTTTTAATAACTCTAATACATTTCTTTTTTCTTCTCCTTGGTGGACTTTGAACGGTTTCATAACGAGTGACGTTTGTGTTATATTTATGTAAATTTACGTATGTAGTAAGTAGATAACTGAATAACTTCCCAGCTTATTTTCCTCATGTTACCTGGAGAGGTTAAGCTAGGGTAAGATTAGATTAGGTTCGGTCACGTTACGTTAGTTAGATCAGGTAAGCGAGATAGATTAGGTGTCAATCTTAAGATGAAATAAGCGGATCCAATTACTTTGTACCTCTCTTTGTGTAGTACTGTACAGCGGTGTTAGTGGCTCTCAAATTTGGCAGAATGAAGCTACCAGTTCAGAGGTTTTTTCTCCTCCGAGAGCTGAACTGGTTCTTGCATACATTTATGAAACAAGAATCATCAGGGAGGACATATCACAGGTCCACACTTTTATGAAATGAAAATGTGGAGAGAGAGAGAGAGAGAGAGAGAGGAATACCTCACTTTATATGCAGCAGACTATCCTAACGCTAACCTAACCTAACTTCACCTAAATTAACGCTACCCTAACCAAGCACTAACCTAAAACTAACCTAAAGCTAACCTAACCAAATGCTACCCTACCCAAACGCTGACTTAAAACTAACCTCAACGAAAGCTAACCTAACCAAACGCTGACCTAAAACTAACCTAAAGGTAACCTAACCAAAACTACCTAACAGTACTGACCTAAAACTAACCTACCCAAGCGTGACTAAAACTACCTAGCAACCCCTTTAAGGGAGTGTTAGGGTGGTAAATCATCAGATGAAATACGCTTGGTTGGACTAATCTTCTGGTGATACAACTAACTATAACCAATATAACAAAACAAACAACAACAAAAACACAACAAAGAAATATAGGAACCTTCATGAAACTTTCACTGTATATAATTTGGCCAATCAGGTGCCACAATACCTGGTGGTATGGAATTTAGCCAATCAGGTGCCAGAATGCCTGTTT
The DNA here is from genome assembly GCF_018991925.1 of Homarus americanus. Taxonomy (NCBI): domain Eukaryota; kingdom Metazoa; phylum Arthropoda; class Malacostraca; order Decapoda; family Nephropidae; genus Homarus; species Homarus americanus. The sequence goes on from NW_024751633.1 coordinate 9,325, forward strand.
GGTAAGCATGGCTCGTTCGTAATGCATGCAGTACACAAATAACGCACACAATAACACCACTACACCCATAATAACACCATAACACCCACATTAACACAACACCCACATTAACACCACAACACCCACAGTAGCACCACAACACCCATAATAACAACACTACACCCATAATAACACCGCAACACGCATAACACCATAACGCGCATAATACCATAACACCCATAATAACACCTAACACCCACAGTAACACCACAACGCCCATAATAACACCATAACACCCATTAACACAACACCCCATTAACACCACAACACCACAGTAGCACCACAACGCCCATAATAACACATAGCACACAGTAACACCACAACGCCCATAATAACACCACAACACTACAGTAACACCACAACGCCCATATACCACAACACCCATTAACACCACAACACCCACAGTAGCACCACAACGCCTATATCACACCATAACACCCACAGTAACACCACAACGCCCATAATAACACACAACACCCACAGTAACACCATTGACCTACAACACCCATAATAACACCACAACACCTATAATAACAAGATAATGACTAGACAACACCCATTAACATCACAACAACCCATTAACACCACAACACCCACAGTAGCACCACAACACCCGCATTAACACCACAACACCACATTAACACCACCACCCATAATAACACCACACACCCATTAACACCACAACAACCCATTAACACCACAACACCCACAGTAGCACCACAACACCCACATTAACACCACAACACCCAGACAGAAGTGTTGGTCCTCCCCAGCGTGAGGGTAATATGGGTATTACACCAGGTACGGGTATCACGTCAGCTCACGTGTCTTTCACCATCACCAAGATTATAGTGCGGGTGTGGTGACTAGGGTGTTATTAAATGTGTTGAGTGTTATTAATGGTTGAGTGTTATTAAGTAGCTGAATGTTATCAAATGTGTCTGAGTGTTATTAAATGTGTGTGAGTGTTATTAAATTGTGTGAGTGTTATTAAATGTCTGAGGTGTTATTAAATGTCTGAGTATTATTAAATGTGTCTCAGGTGTTATTAAATGTGTGTGAGAGTTATTAAATGTCTGAGTGTTATTAAATGTGTCTGAGTGTTATTAAATGTGTGAGTGTTATTAAATGTGTCTGAGTGTTATTGTATGTCTGGATGTTATCAAATGTGTCTGAGTATTATTATATGTGTCTGAGTTTTATTAAATGTGTCTGAGGTGTTATTAAATGTGTCTGAGTGTTATTAAATGTGTGTAGTGTTATTAAATGTGTCTGAGTGTTATTAAATGTGTGTGAGTGTTATTAAATGTGTCTGAGTGTTATTAAGTATCTGAGTTTTATTAAATGTGTGTGAGTGTTATTAAATGTGTGTGAGTGTTATTAAATGTGTCTGAGTGTTATTATATGTGTCTGAGTGTTATTAAATGTGTCTGAGTGTTATTATATGTGTCTGAGGTGTTATTATGTGTCTGAGTGTTATTATATGTGTCTGAGTGTTATTAAATGTGTCTGAGTGTTATTAAATGTGTCTGAGTGTTATTAAATATGTCAGGTGTATTAAATGTGTCTGAGTGTTATTAATTGTGTCTGAGTGTTATTAAATGTGTCTGAGTGTTATTAAATGTGGTTGGGTGTTATTACATGTGTCTGAGTGTTATTAAATGTGTTTGGGTGTGGCTATGTCTGAGTGTTATTAAATATGTCTGAGTGTTATTAAATGTGTCTGAGTGTTATTAGTGTCTGAGTGTTATTAAATGTGTCTGAGTGTAAATGTGTCTGAGTGTTATTAAATGTGGTTGGGTGTTATTACATGTGTCTGAGTGTTATTAAATGTGTTTGGGTGTTATTACTTGTGTCTGGTGTTATTAAATGTCTTCAGTGTTAATGAAGTCTGAATGTTATTATTATTAATGAATCCTTATTCCGTTAATCCTCCTCATTTCTCCTCTAATCCTCCTTATTTCATCGTTAATCCTCCTTATTTCCTCGTTAATCCTCCCTATTCCCCGTTAATCCTCCTATTTCTCCGTTAATCCTTCTTATTTAATGAACTGAGGAAGCATTTAGAACAGTCTACAATTTTGTCATGAAATCCTTATTTTTTTGGTTTGGGTAAAATATATATATATATATATATATATATATATATATATATATATATATATATATATATATATATATATATATATATATAACAATAGACTTGTTACGTGAAAACGTTTTATAACGAAGAGAACCAGGAAAACACAAACATCTTGACTAAGTTGGGTTTCTTTAATCACCAACGTTTCGGAAAAATCATTTTCCATCATCAGAGCCTAAAACAAATGTTTTTAAAAGTTTTAAAGTACAGATTATACAATAAAACGTAACATTTTACAAATTTACCTTCCACAAAATTTAAAGAGCACTCCAATTTAAAACCGACAAAATTGACGAGATACCTACGTACAAAGCTAAAATCAGAAAAAAATTGAAATAAAAATATACAGGGGATATTACTTTAATTGACGAATCTTAGTGCGAAAAACACAGCAATTCACAGGAAGCCATGTCACAAATGGATGGCTTTACTTTATACTGATGCAAGGCTTTCATAATGAGGAGTTCCGTCTCACAGTTGCTCTTGCCAAGAATGAAATCAGACGGCAAAAACGGGTGAATTATTTAAATTCGAAACATGGCAACATCAAATTTACTTGTGAATTGGAAAAGGACAATATTTAACCATTCCTTGATGTTAATATCCACCGTCTTCATAATAGTTTCGGAACAGCCTTACAGGGTGTATATAATGTAGAAAACCAACATTCACTGGTTTGAGTTCAAAATTTTCATCTTTTATTCCTCTTAATTACAAACGTAATCTAGTACGTACTCTTACCAACAGAGCCTTTAATATATGTTCAAGCTATTTCACTTGGACATTGAACTAAAATACATAAATGAACTACTCTTTAACAATGGTTTCTAAGAGATTTACAGACACTTATTGGCAGAAACCCTTAATAGGTTTTTAGTCCCAAACAGCCTCAAATCCACCGTCTAAATATTTATCTATTTCACTATCCCGACACTAAGCTTTTCAATTACTCCTATCCACAATGTCTCTTAGACTAGTCTTCATAACCCAGAGCTCAATTAAAAATTCTTTAAAAATTAAAGTCACCATACCCACACAGTCCTCAGTTGTTATCAATTTATCTGTGCTATTGCAGGGCAGCATATATAGGAAAAAAAAAAGACATTTAATAACTCGCATCCATGGACACTTGGGCCGTTCACCCAATGAGCCAGTTAATCACACAACCACCACATTCAGCTATCCGTAACCACGCCCACCATGACCACCTTTCTGTCTGAATTCTCAGTTCTTGGAGGAGCGACTGTGGGACGGACCTCCTCATTGAAGCGCGCATCAGTATAAAGTAAAGCCATACATTTGTGATACGGCTTCCTTGAATTGTTGTGTTTTTCATAAGGCTCGTCTAAATTAAGGTATTACCTTTTATTTATTTTCTGATTTTGCTTTGTACGTAGGTCTCGGTCATTTTGTCGGTTTTAAATTGGAGTGCTCTTTCTTTAAATTTTATGGAAGGTAAATTTTGGTATAATGTTACGTTTTTATTGTATATCACCTGTATTTTAAAACTTTTTAAAAACTTTTTTTTCTAGGCTCAGATGGAAAATATTTTTTTGAAACGTTAGTGATGATTAAAAAAGCCTAACTTAGTCAAGATGTTTGTGTGTTTCCCTGGTTCTCCTCTTCGTTATATATATATATATATATATATATATATATATATATATATATATATATATATATATATATATATATAATATGAGCCTATACCAGATTATGTAAAATACTGGGCATTGTATACAGATTATTTTATTTGTGAGGACCCGTTGGAATGACGTCAGAGGTCGGTGGTAAATATCCCAAGGTCGGTTATAAATATTTTGAAAAATGCAATTCTAAGGCTGTGTGTAAATGTTATGTTGAAATACACAGTAATTCTAATGTCATTTGTATGTTATGAAAAAAACTCGTCGTTTCTAGACGTCATTTGAATAAAAATTACAAGCAATTGGTCAAGATATTGCCAATTGATGTCTGTACACAAGACCGTGACAAATGCAATAAATACATTCCCAGAACAGGTAACGATAACCTTAAAACAACAACCATAACATGAAGACGCTACTTACCCCAAGTATTATCAGGTGACACAATGGCGAATACGGTCACAAGCAAAAGACCTTTGGAGCCTACCGAGACAACACGAGTCGTATGATCATTTCGAAATTCATCGGACCCATCCGGAAGATACGTTTATTTTGTTATTTATTTTTTTATGTTTCTGTAATTGGGTTTCAGATCTGCTGGAAATGATATGGCGTTTAAATTATTACTCCACCCCCCCTGACACCCCGCCACCCCACTCCTACCCCTAAAAATATCAGTTCCCAAGCTACAAAAGAACAAAAACATAAGACGAGACAAGACAATAGAATAATGCCACAAATGTAAAATGTTCTCAAGACACTAGCCTGGAGACGAGGGGTCAAAATTGTTCCTAGAATGGCCAGGGGATACATCCTTAACTAACCCTTCAGTACGATGATTTAACCCCGTGAGTACGATGATTTAACCTTCGTAGATACGATGATTTAACCTGGTGGTACGATGATTTAATTAGTAAGTGCGATGATTTAACCTTGTGAGTACGATGATTTAACGTGAGTACAATGATTTAACCCCGTGGTACGATGATTTAACCTTGGTACGATATTTCTCCATGAGTACGATGATTTAACCCCGTGAGTACGATGATTTAACCTAAGTACGATGATTTAACCCTTAAGTACGATGATTTAACCGCTGGGTACAATGATTTAACCCGTGGTGCGATGATTTAACCCGTGGTACGATGATTTAACGTAGTACGATGATTTAACCGCTGGTACGATGATTTAACCGCAGAATTGATTTAACCCGTGAGTACGTGGTTGTTTCGTAGTACGATATTTACCCCGTGGTACGATGATTTAACCCCAAGTACGATGATTTAACTTGAGTACAATGATTTAACCTCGTGGTACGATGACACTTCCCGTGGTACGATGATTTAACCCCTTTACGATGATTAACCCGGGGTACTTAATGATTTAACCCGTAGTACGATGATTTAACCCGTGAGTACGATGATTTAACCCGTGATACGATGATTTAACCCCAGTACGATGATTTAACCGCCAGGGTACAATGATTTAACCCGTGAGTACGATGATTTAACGTGAGGTACGATGATTTAACCCGTGAGTACGATGGTTTCCTTAAGTACGATGATTTAACCCCTGGTAATGGTTTAACCTCGTGGTAGGTAACCCCGTGAGTACGATGACTATGGATGATTTAACTGATACGATGATTTAACCCGAGTGCAGTTTCTCGTGGTACGATGATTTACACTGAGTACGATGATTTAACCCTGAGTACGATGATTTACCTGAGCACGATGATTTAACCTGAGTACGATGATTTAACCCCTTAAGTACGATGATTTAACCCGCGAATTTACAATGATTTAACCTTGTGGTACGATGGTTAACGTGGTACGATGATTTAACCGTAGTGATGATTTAACCCCTTAGGTGATGATTTGACCGGGTTTGATTTAACCCGTGATACGATGATTTAACCCGTAGTGCGATGATTTACGTAATTTACGATGATTTAACCCCGTGAGTACGATGATTTAACCCTTGGTACAATGATTTAACCTCGTGGTACGATGACTTGCTTCGTGAGTACGATGACAACGTAAGATGATTTAACCGCCGTGCGATGATTTAACCCTTGGTACAAGATTTAACCTCGTGAGTACGATGATTTAACCCACTGAGTACGATGATTTAACCCACTGGTACGATGATTTAACCTGGGCACGATGATTTAACCTGAGTAAGATGATTTAACTTGGTACGATAATTTATACCCGAGAATGATTACTTAACCCGTGAGTACGATTATTTAACCCCTTGAGTACAATTAACCCCTTGAGTGCGATGATTTAACCCTTGAGAATGATAATCGCCAGTACCTTGAGATTGATGACTTTAACCCGTTGAGTACGATGATTTAACCCTTGAGTAAAATAATTAAACCTCTTGAGAATGATTGATTAACCCCATCAGTACGATAAGTTAACCCCGTGAGTACGATAAGTTAACCCGTGAGTACGATAAGTTAACCTTAGTACGGTAAGTTAACCCCTGAGTACGGTAAGTTAACCCTTAGTACGGTAAGTTAACCCCTTTGGTATGGGGTTATCATATTCGTGGGTGAAATAACTCACTGCACGGAAGGGGTTAATACAACAATAAGCTTCACTGAATTATGCTATTAATACAGGTACACTCACGCGCCATACCTCACCACCGCTACTCCTTCTTGTATAGTGATGTTAAGTATAGTTATGGTAAATAAAGTGTCGTGAAGTCACTAAAAAATACCTGTATCGTGCATATATTCTCTCAAATATTACATCATGAACTGCTATTCGTACAATATAGCGAAGCTTCGAGCTGCTACATTGTACTATCGTGGACAAAAGTTCGCTCCCTGAAGTGAAAGTGAGACACGGGAATGAGTCTCCGAACTGACTTACCCCGATTGTTATCTGGTGCGGGTGTGCTGTGCGGGTCGGGACTGCTTCAGTTTGGGAAGGAGCGAACTTTTGTCCACGATAGTACCACTGAACGATGGGGGGGACGTTCGATGAAGCCAAGGCTACGACTTCCATCGAGTCAGGACAAAGGGTAGAGGTGCATGAAACTATGGCGCGTGGTGTACATTACTTTAACCTTGACGACGATGGTTTAACCCTTTGACGACGATGATACAACCTTTGAGTTTTTGACGACGATGATATAACACTTCAGCCCTGTGAAACGCACTACTGAAGGGGACTGTATCTGGCGTTGACTTTAAAAGGCGGGCTTTTTTTTTTATACTGATGTCGAAATGGCTTTTAAGCAAACAAGCCAGAAATGATCACAAACCTGGCATTTTGACACGTGTGGTGGTGATTGTAAGAGGTTTTTTTAACAATTGAGGAATGGTGACTGTTATTGTGTTGCCTCATTAATGCTAGCTCACAGCAAACATCTCCAGTACCTCCTTCATCGTCTTCCCCTACTTTTATACTCTTCTTCTCTTCTTTACCAGTGGGTTTATCCTCTCTCCTCTTCATAGTCTTCCTCCTCCTCCCCGTTGCACTATGCCTCGTTCTACCCTCTCCTTCCCTCACCCCCCGCCTTGGTGTAAGTGTTTCCAGGCTGTGTTGCTGTCTATTATTAGTGTCCTCCCTCTCCCTCACTTAACCCTTCTTACCTCCCACTCTCCCTCAGTCTCTCTTTCTTACCTCCCTTCCTCCCTCTCCCTCACTTAACCCCTTCTTACCCTCTCCCTCACTTACTCCTTCTTACCTCACTCTCCTCAGTACTCCTTCTTCCCTCCGACTCTCCTCAGTACTCCTTCTTCCTCCCACTCTCCCTCAATTATTCCTTCTTCCCTCCCTCTCCCTCAGTTACTCCTTCTTACCTCCCTCTCCCTCAGTACTCCTTCTTACCTCCTTCCTCCCCTCTCCCTCAATTACTCCTTCTTACCTCCCGCTCTCCTCAGTACTCCTTCTTACCTCCGCTCTCCCTCAATTACTCCTTCTTACCTCCCTTCCTCCTCTCCCTCAATTACTCCTTCTTACCTCCGCTCTCCTCAGTTACTCCTTCTTACCTCCCTCTCTCCCTCAGGTACTCCTTCTTCCTCCCCTCTCCTAATTACTCCTTCTTCCTCCCTCTCCCTCAGTTACTCCTTCTTACCTCCCGCTCTCCCTCAGTACTCCTTCTTACCTCCTTCCTCCCACTCTCCCTCACTCCTCCTTACCTCCTCTCCCTCAGTTACTCCTTCTTACCCCCTTCTCCCTCAGTTCTCCTTCTTACCTCCTTCCTCCTCTCCCCTCTCCTCCCACCTCCCCTCTCCTCAGTTACTCCTCCTTACCTCCCTCTCCCTCAATACTCCTTCTTACCTCCCGCTCTCCCCTCAGTACTCCTTCTTACCTCCCTCTCCCTCAGTACTCCTTCTTGCCTCCCGCTCTCCCTCAATTACTCCTTCTTACCTCCCGCTCTCCTCAGTACTCCTTCTTGCCTCCACTCTCCCTCAATTACTCCTTCTTACCTCCCACCTCTCCCTCAGTACTCCTTCTTACCTCCCCTCTCCCTCAGTACTCCTTCTTACCTCCTTCCTCCCCCTCTCCTCACTTACTCCTTCTTACCTCCCGCTCTCCCTCAGTACTCCTTCTTACCTCCCTTCCTCCTCTCCCTCACCTCCTTCTTACCTCCCGCTCTCCTCCAATTACTCCTTCTTACCTCCCGCTCTCCCTCAATTACTCCTTCTTACCTCCCTTCCTCCCCTCTCCCTCAGTTACTCCTTCTTACCTCCCGCTCTCCTCAGTACTCCTTCTTACCTCCTTCCTCCTCTCCCTCAGTACTCCTTCTTACCTCCCGCTCTCCCTCAGTACTCCTTCTTACCTCCCTTCCTCCTCTCCCTCAGTTACTCCTTCTTACCTCCCTCTCCCTCAAGTACTCCTTCTTACCTCCTTCCCCCCTCTCCCCTCACTCCTCCTTACCTCCCTCTCCCTCAGTTACTCCTCCTTACCTCCCTCTCCCTCAATTCCTCCTTCTTACCTCCCGCTCTCCCTCAATTACTCCTTCCTCCCCGCTCTCCCTCAGTACTCCTTCTTACCTCCCACTCTCCCTCAATTACTCCTTCTTACCTCCTTCTCCCACTCTCCCCTCAGTACTCCTTCTTACCTCCCGCTCTCCCTCAATTCTCCTTCTTACCTCCTTCTCCCTCTCCCTCCTTACTCCTTCTTACCTCCCTCTCTCAGTACTTCTTACCTCCTTCCTCCCACTCTCCCTCACTTACCACGTCTTACCTCCCTCCCTAACCCTAACCAAATCAACAAGCACCATGGAAGGGTTCTACTCACGGGGTACAGAAGCTATACAGTGAGAGAGAGAGAGAGAGAGAGAGATTAAACAGCCAGATTAATGAAATTATCATCCTCCTTCTCGTCCTCTGAAGGATGTGTTTTTTTGCTTGTTTGTGATGCTAGTGTGTATTTGTTTGTGTTGTTAGTGTGTATTTGTGTTGTTAGTGTGTATTTGTTTTGTGTTGTTAGTGTGTATTTGTGTTGTGTGTATTTGTGTTGGTAGTGTGTATTTGTTTGTGTTGTTAGTGTGTATTTGTTTGTGTTGTTAGTGTGTATTTGTGTTGTTAGTGTGTATTTGTGTTGTTAGTGTGTATTTGTTTTGTGTTGTTAGTGTGTATTTATTTGTGTTGTTAGTGTGTATTTGTGTTTGTTAGTGTGTTTTGTTGTTAGTGTGTATTTGTTTGTTTAGTGTGTATTTGTTTGTGTTGTTAGTGTGTATTTGTGTTGTTAGTGTGTATTTGTTTGTGTTGTTTTGTATTTTTTTTTTGTAGTGTGTTTTGTGTTGTTAGTGTGTATTTTTTGTTTTTGGTGTTTTGTTTGTGTTGTTAGAGTGTGTATTTGTTTGTGTTGTTAGTGTGTATTTGTTTGTTGTTAGTGTGTATTTGTTTGTTTGTTTGTTTTGTGTTGTTAGTATGTATTTGTGTTGTTAGTGTGTATTTTGTTTTTGTTGTTAGTGTGTATTTGTGTTGTTAGTGTGTATTTGTTTGTGTTGTTAGTTAATGTATTTGTTTGTGTTAGTGTGTATTTGTTTGTATTTTTTATGTGTATTTGTTTTGTTAGTGTGTTTATTTGTTTATGTTTGTGTGTATGTGTTTGTTAGTGTGTTATTTGTTTGTGTTGTTAGTTTGTATTTGTTTGTGTTGTTAGTGTATTTGTGTTGTTAGTATGTGTATTTGTATTTGTTGTGTGTATTTGTTTGTGTTGTTAGTGTGTATTTGTTTGTGTTGTTAGTGTGTATTATTGAGTGTGTATTTGTTTTGTGTTGTTAGTGTGTATTTGTTTGTGTTGTTGAGTGTGTATTTGTGTTTTGTTAGTGTGTATTTGTTTGTGTTAGTGTGTATTTGTGTTTGTTAGTGTGTATTTGTATTTTTAGTGTGTTGTTTTTTAGTGTGTATTTGTGTTGTTAGTGTGTATTTGTGTTGTTGTGTGTATTTGTTTGTGTTGTTAGTGTGTTTTTGTGTTGTTAGTGTGTATTTGTTTTTTAGTGTGTTTTGTTGTTAGTGTGTATTTGTTTGTGTTGTTAGTGTGTATTTGTGTTGTTAGTGTGTATTTGTTTTGTGTTGTTAGTGTGTATTTGTTTGTGTTGTTAGTGTGTATTTGTGTTGTTGAGTGTGTATTTGTTTTGTGTTGTTAGTGTGTATTTGTGTTGTTAGTGTGTATTTGTTTTGTGTTGTTAGTGTGTATTTGTGTTGTTAGTGTGTGTTGTTTTTTTGTTAGTGTGTATTTGTTTTTGTTGTTAGTGCGTATTTGTGTTTGTTAGTGTGTATTTGTGTTGTTAGTGTGTATTTGTTTGTGTTGTTAGTGTGTATTTGTTTTGTTGTTAGTGTGTATTTGTATTTGTTGTGTATTTGTTTGTGTTGTTAGTTTATTTATGTTGTTAGTGTGTATTTGTTTGTGTTGTTAGTGTGTATTTGTTTGTGTTGTTAGTGTGTATTTGTGTTGTTAGTGTGTATTTGTTTTATTGTTGTTAGTGTGTATTTGTGTTGTTAGTGTGTATTTGTTTGTGTTGTTAGTGTGTATTTGTTTGTGTTGTTAGTGTGTATTTGTGTTGTTAGTGTGTATTTGTTTTGTGTTGTTGAGTGTGTATTTGTTTTGTTAAGTGTGTATTTGTTTGTGTTGTTAGTGTGTATTTTGTTTTGTTAGTGTGTATTTGTTTGTGTTGTTAGTGTGTATTTGTGTTGTTAGTGTGTATTTGTTTGTGTTGTGTATTTGTTTTGTTAGTGTGTATTTGTTTGTGTTGTTAGTGTGTATTTGTGTTGTTAGTGTGTATTTGTTTGTTGTGTGGTGTGTATTTGTGTTGTTAGTGTATTTGTTTTGTGTTGTTAGTGTGTATTTGTTTTTGTTAGTGTGTATTTGTTTGTGTTGTTAGTGTGTATTTGTGTTGTTAGTGTGTATTTGTTTGTGTTGTTGGTGTATTTGTGTTGTTAATGTGTATTTGTTTGTGTTGTTGAGTGTGTATTTGTTTTGTTAGTGTGTGTTGTTTGTGTTGTTAGTGTGTATTTGTGTTGTTAGTGTGTATTTGTTTGTGTTGTTAGTGTGTATTTGTGTTGTTAGTGTGTATTTGTTTGTGTTGTTAGCGTGTATTTGTTAGTGATTTGTTTGTGTTTGTTAGTGTGTATTTGTTTGTGTTGTTAGTGTGTATTTGTTTTGTTGTGTTTTGTTTGTGTTAGGTGTGTATTTGTGTTGTTGAGTGTGTTTTTTTTTGTGTTGTTAGTGTGTATTTGTGTTGTTAGTGTGTATTTGTTTGTGTTGTTAGTGTGTATTTTGTTTTGTTAGTGTGTATTTGTTTTTTGTTGTGTGTTTTGTGTTGTAATGTTTTTTTTGTGTTTGTTAGTGTGTATTTGTTTTTTTAGTGTGTTGTTTTTTTTGTGTTGTTAGTGTGTATTTGTTTTTGTTAGTGTTATTTGTTTGTGTTGTTAGTGTGTATTTGTGTTTGTTAGTGTGTATTTGTTTGTGTTGTTAGTGTGTATTTTTTGTTAGTGTGTATTTGTTTGTGTTGTTAGTGTGTATTTGTGTTGTTAGTGTGTATTTGTTTTGTGTTGTTAGTGTGTATTTGTGTTGTTAGTGTGTATTTGTTTGTATTGTTAGTGTGTATTTGTGTTGAGTATGTATTTGTTTGTGTTGTTAGTGTGTATTTGTGTTGTTAGTGTGTATTTTTTTGTGTTGTTAGTGTGTATTTGTGTTGTTAGTGTGTATTTGTTTGTGTTTGTTAGTGTGTATTTGTTTGTTGGGTGTGTATTTGTTTGTGTTGTTAGTGTATGTTGTTTTGTTAGTGTGTATTTGTTTTGTGTTGTTAGTGTGTATTTGTGTTGTTAGTGTGTATTTGTTGTTTGTATTTGGTAGTATTGTATTTGTGTTGTTAGTGTGTATTTGTTTTGTGTTGTTAATGTGTATTTGTTTTGTTAGTGTGTATTTGTTTTGTTGTTAGTGTGTATTTGTGTTTAGTGTGTATTTGTTTGTGTTGTTGGTGTGTATTTGTGTTGTTAGTGTGTGTTGTTTGTTTGTTAGTGTGTGTTTTTTTTGTTAGTGTGTATTTGTTTGTGTTGTTAGTGTGTATTTGTGTTGTTAGTGTGTATTTGTTTGTGTTTGTTAGTGTGTATTTGTGTTGTTAGTGTGTATTTGTTTGTGTTGTTGTATATTTTATGTTAGTGATTTGATTTTATGTTGTTAGTGTGTATTTGTCTGTGATGCTAGTGTGTATTTGTTTATTTGCTAGTATATTTGTGTTTCTTCTAGTATATTTTGTGTTGCTAGTGTGTATTTGTTTGTGTTGCTAGTGTGTATGTTTGTTTCTAGTGTGTATTTGTTTGTGTTGCTAGTGTGTATTTGTTTGTGCTGTGTGTGTATGTTTGTTTCTAGTGTGTATTTTGTTTGTGATGCTAGTGTGTATTTGTTTGTTGCTAGTGTGTATTTGTGTTGTTAGTGTGTATTTGTGTTGTTAGTGTGTATTTGTGTTGTTAGTGTGTATTTGTGTTGTTAGTGTGTATTTGTGTTGTTAGTGTGTATTTGTGTTGTTAGTGTGTATTTGCTTATGTTGCTAGTGTGTATTTGTTTGTTGCTAGTATATTTGTGTTGCTAGTGTGTATTTGTTTGCGTTGATAGTGTGTATTTTTGTATTGATAGCCTGTATTTGTTTGTGTTGCTAGTGTGTATTTGTTTGCGTTGCTTGTGCGTAATTACGTTTGTTGCTTGTGTTGTTTGTTATTTATTGAATGTATTGTGTTTGTGTGTATTTGTTTGTTATTGCTTATGATTCGTTTTATTACTTATGTGTACTTGTTTGTGTTGCTTGCGTGTATTCGTTATTCCTTTTATTATTGTTTGCTTCGTGGTATTGTTTGTGTGGTCTTTGTCGCTGCGTGTGTGTATTTGTTTGTCATTGTTTGTTTTGTTGTTCACAGTTCTCGTGTGATTATCATTTTCTGAACTTTGTTTTTGTTTCAGTGTTTGTTAGTCTTTGTGTTATTTATTTTTGTTGGTGTTTGTTAGTGTATTGTTTATTTGGTTGTGCCTGTGTTTTTTGTTGTTTGTTAGTGCCTTTGTTTTTTGTTTGAGTGTTTGTTTGTGCCGTTGTTTTGTTGTTGATTGTTTGTGTATTGTTTGTTTGTTTGTGTTTATTTGTGCATTTGTGTTTTTTGTTTGTTAGTACATTGTTTGTTTTTGTTGTTTGCTTGTTTGTGCCTTTGTTTTTTTTGTTTGTTCGTGTTTGTTTTTTGTTTGCTAGTGTGTTTTAAATGTTTGCTAATGTAGTTCTTATTTGTTAGTGTTTGTTTGCGTCTCTGGTGTTTGTTTTTGATAGACAATACTTTTGATTTTTGTATTGTTTCTGTTTGATAAGTCCAAACCCGGATTCAATTTACACTGGAGTCGTTTTTGACAATCCAGTTACCGGGGTCAGGACTTATATTAGGGTGTTGGATTATCGGGGCCATGGTTTATGTTATCACCGCTGGCGTGTGAGTGCCGGCGTTTGCTGCCTTACCCGAACAAAGATTGGGGGGTGGGCGGTGTTTACGGACAAGAGGTCCTGATTCTGCTAAATGTGTGGTTTAAAGGGTGGCGTGGCCACCTGGACTCCAGTAGATCGCTCTCTCAAGTGATGCTGTGAGGACCAGCCCTCTGCTAGCAGTGGTGAACACCGACTCCCAATCCTGGCCGAGTTTTGTGCTGGAACAATTAACACAGTACTATTTTCCCTTGGAACACCATACTGGTTCGCATTGACCCGCACTTGTAAGTACAGCCAAAGTGATGACATACCCCTCAGTACTGAAATATTGTGGACTAATTATGCCTACTCGTTCCTGCCTTATCTGGAGCAATAAGACAACGCGGAATGAAGTGTAGCTAAGATTAATAAAGTTATGAACTTTGTATCATGTCACTATGCTCTCAATTATAATTAATATAAATCGTCTGAGACTAACTAATTATGTATCAGATAGATCACCATGTAATACTAATGAACGTCTTGTTCTCTGCAGGTTTTGACCTCACCAATAAATATTGAATGCGTCAAAAGGCGGGTTTCAATCATTCCCTTCGACTTGCCCGTCATCTGAACGTCCTTAACCAAGGCGTTTATAGTATGTTAATGTGTTGGGTTATCGGGGTCAGGGTGTATACAGTATGAATGTGTTGGGTTATCGGGGTCAGAGTGTATACGGCATGAATGTGTTGGGTTATCGGGGTCAGAGGTACAGTATGAATGTGTTGGGTTATCGGGGTCAGAGGATAGGCCAGCATGAATGTGTTGTTATCGGGGTCAGAGGTATAAAAAGAATGTGTAAGCTGGGTTATCGGGGCCAGGTGTATACGGTATGAATGTTGGGTTACTGGGGCCAGAGTGTATACAGCATGAATGTTGGGTTATTGGGGTCAGAGGTATAAGTAGCATGAATGTGTTGGGTTATCGGGGTCAGAGGACAGCATGAATGTGTTGGGTTATCGGGGTCAGAGTGTATACAGCAGAATGTGTTGGGTTATCGGGGTCAGAGTGTATACAGCATGAATGTGTTGGGTTATCGGGGGTCAGAGTGTATATACAGTATGAATATGTTGGGTTATCGGGGTTCAGAGTGTATATGACATGAATGTGTTGGGTTATCGGGGTCAGAGTAAAACAGTATGAATGTGTTGGGTTATCGGGGTCAGAGGTATACAGCATGAATGTGTTAGGTTATATCGAGGTCAAAATTAATATACAGCATGAATGTGTTGGAGTTATCAGGGTCAGAGTGTATATAGCATGAATGTGTTGGGTTATCAGGGTCAGGGAGTGTATACAGCATAAGATGTGTTAGATTTATCGAGGTCAAGTGTATACAGCATGAATGTGTTGGGTTATCAGGGGTCAAGTGTATACAGCATATGAATGTGTTGGAAGTTATCGAAGGGTCAGAGTGTATACCCACAGCATAGATAATGTTGTTGGGTTATCGGGGTCAGGAATTGTATTTATGCAGTTATGAATGTGTTAGGTTATCGGGGTCAGAGTGTATACAGCATGAATGTGTTGGGTTATCAGGGTCAGAGTGTACAGCATGAATGTGTTTGGGTTATCAGGGGTCAGAGTGTACAGCATAGATGTGTTGGGTTATCAGGGGTCAGAGTGTATACAGCATGAATGTGTTGTTAGGTTATCGAGGTCAGAGTGTATACAGCATGAAGATAATGTTGGAGTTATCGGGGTCAGAGTGTATACAGTATGAATATGTTGGAGTTATCAGGTTCAGAGTGTATACAGCATGAATGTGTTGGGTTATCGGGGTCAGAGTGTTATGCAGTATGAATGTGTTGGGTTATCAGGGTCAGAGTGTATACAGCATGAATTGTATTTGGGTTATCGGGGTCAGAGTGTATACAGTATGAATGTGTTGGGTTATCAGGGGGTCAGAGTGTATACAGTATGAATATGTTGGGTTATCCGGGGTCAGAGTGTATGCAGTATGAAGATGTGTTGAGTTATCAGGGTTCAGAGTGTATACAGCATGAATGTGTTGGGTTATCAGGATCCAGAGTGTATACAGCATGAATGTGTTGGGTTATCAGGATCAGAGTGTATACAGCATGAATGTGTTGGTTATCAGGGGTCAGAGTGTATGCAGTACTTGTGAATATGTTGGAGTTATCAGGTTCAGAGTGTATACAGCATGAATGTGTTGGGTTATCAGGGGTCAGAGTGTATACAGTATAGATGTGTTGTTGGAGTTATCGGGGTCAGAATTGTATACAGCATGAATGTGTTGGAGTTATCAGGGTCAGAGTGTATACAGTATGAATGTGTTGGGTTATCGGGGTCAGAGTGTATACAGTATGAAGATATTGTTGGGTTATCGGGGTCAGAGTGTATACAGTAGAATGTGTTGGAGTTATCGGGATGCTGGGGGTGCTTATCGGCTAGCACTCCTCGTGGGCAATCTAAAAATCTAAAAACTAAAACAATTTCGACTTACCATATAAATTCTTGGTCTTTTATGTCGCGTATTTTTAGATACGTTTTATGTCTATTTAATGAGATAACCTAATTTAACCTTATCTGTTGGACTTTGTATATATATATATATATATATATATATATATATATACTCTATATATATACTCTATATATATATATATATATATATACGTATTATTAATATTATTATTGTGTTAGGGACAGACCTTGAGGTGAGGAAGGTCTCAAAGATTAACAAAAAGTTCTGTGGGCGCTGTGGCTCTGTTGCACTGCCTCGCACTCACATGAAAGCAAATATTGTATTGTCCTTTGCCCGTCTAAAAGTGTTTCCTGAAAGGCATCCTGTGGTATGAGTAAAGCTCAGTACAGGCTGGGATTAGGCTAAAAATTAACGAAATAATGATTTCTGTTATTGTCCCGATCCTCAATGCACACGTGTATAGTATAGATAATTTATAGTTATTCAGTAAATTCTCATACAAATTTACATTGATTCACCATAACCCTTATTGGCAGTGCAAGTATGCAAGGCGAGTGCGGTATACAAGCAATGTAATTACATAGACAATGGATATACAAACAATGTACTAGCCTGAACAATGCGAATTATTCAAAACAATAGCAAATATCATCGACAACTTTGACAATATATCTCGAATGAATATACGGTACACTACACACGAATCTGGCACTATACTTATGGACAACGATGTGAAGAAGGACCTACTGTATACGCACTGAACTATAGGACAGTGTCTAAAAGATGAACCCATAGGAAGTTAAGACCATACCTGCTGGCCGCAAAGACTCTGCCAGCAATACTCAAC
>NW_024751634.1:0-10658 GCF_018991925.1 Homarus americanus
GTGTAGGGCGTGGATAGTAGGTGTGTTTGTGGGTGTAGGGCGTTGATAGTAGGTTTGTTTGTGGGTGTAGGGCGTGGATAGTAGGTTTGTTTGTGGGTGTAGGGCGTGGATAGTAGGTTTGTTTGTGGGTGTAGGGCGTGGATAGTAGGTTTGTTTGTGGGTGTAGGGCGTGGATGGTAGGTTTGTTTGTGGGTGTAGGGCGTGGATAGTAGGTTTGTTTGTGGGTGTAGGGCGTGGATAGTAGGTTTGTTTGTGGGTGTGGGGCGTGGATAGTAGGTTTGTTTGTGGGTGTGGGGCGTGGATAGTAGGTTTTTTTGTGGGTGTGGGGCGTGGATAGTAGGTGTGTTTGTGGGTGTAGAGCGTGGATAGTAGGTATGTTTGTGGGTGTAGAGCGTGGATAGTAGGCATGTTTGTGGGTGTAGGGCGTGGATAGTAGGTAGGTTTGTGGGTGTAGGGAGTGGATAGTAGGTTTGTTTGTGGGTGTTTGGGAGTGGATAGTAGGTATGTTTGTGGGTGTAGATACATACATTGTTAAGAGGAATAAATCAAAATGGGAAGAAGATTAAGATAAATATACTGATGATTAATGGTACAGGAGAGTTAATAAAATTGATATAAATAGATAAATACGGTAGATAGATAGATAGATAGATAGATACAGTAGATAGATAGATAGATAGATGTATGATTTTGTATACCGCAAGAGTAACTAAATATTCCTGTACCTGTATTTTCTTTCAGTTACAAAATACACAGGATTATAAATATGAGTATACACATTGCACATCAGGTGTTACAGTCAGTGGTAATATTTTGTAATACTCTTAAGTGATGAGGTAACAGAGGAAATAGACGGATACTAACGGAGAGTTTTTGTAGAATTAGACAGACATTCAGACAGTAAAATTTCTTCCGACAATACAAATTTTGACGGTGGAATTTATACACAAGAGTGTATGGATAATTATGATGAGCTGAATTATGACATCTACGTCTGATAATCCGTTGTTTAGAATGGATTATTATTATTTTTGTTGAGTTATTTAACAGTTCGAGAAAAGGTTTATTATGGTACTATGTCTTATTATCACACAAGGTCATAATTGAAGTAAAATAACCAATTATACTGTATTATTTTAGACAATACATAAGAACATAAGAACATAAGAATGGAGGAAACTGCAGCGGGCCTATTGGCCCATACTGGGCAGTCCCGTTTACACCCAACCCCTATTGCTCATATGAGCATCCAACCTATGTTTGAAGCAATTCAGGGTATTCGAGTTAATGATGATATTTGGTAACTTGTTTCATTCATCCACTACTCTGTTTCCAAACCAGTATTTACCTATTTCACGCCTAAATCTAAATTTGTCTAATTTAAAACCATTGTTACGAGTTCGCTCCTGGTTGGATAGTTTGAGTACCTTTGTAATGTCACCTTTGTTTAGCCCTGCCTTCCACTTATACACCTCTATCAGGTCGCCCCTCGCTCTACGTCTCTCAAGGGAGTGCAAATTAAGAAGCTTTAACCTGTCTCTATACTAAAGGTTCCTAATGCCCGCGATTAGTCTTGTCATTCTCCTCTGGATTCTTTCCAAGGATTCTATATCCATTCTGTAATACGGTGACCAGAACTGAACTGAGTAATCCAGGTGTGGTCTCACAAGAGCAAAATACAGTTTTAGGATGGCCTCGCTAGTCTTGTAACTAACACTCCTTTGTATGAACCCAGTACTTTATTAGCCTTGTTAGGAGCAAAAACACATTGTTTACTTGGCTTAAAGGGACACCACCCGTAGTTTATACTCGATATAGTGGTTTCTCACCATGACGTGTTGTTCATGCCAGTATACCGGTTTTGTTTTATCCTCTGCCTGGTGCTGACGGGCTGATTTCACATCTGCCATTTTCAGACCATTCGAAAAATTTGTTTAGATCTTCCTGTAGTTTTGCCGGAAGGTCATAATCAGATTTGATAACACGTCCTATTTTAGTGTCATCAGCAGGAATTTATGTT
Organism: Homarus americanus; assembly: GCF_018991925.1. Taxonomy (NCBI): domain Eukaryota; kingdom Metazoa; phylum Arthropoda; class Malacostraca; order Decapoda; family Nephropidae; genus Homarus; species Homarus americanus. Next base: position 2,021 of record NW_024751634.1, read on the forward strand.
GCGTGTCACCACGATATATAATGGTAGCCGTAATAAATAATAGTGGTCCAGAGGTACTTTGATGGCGGGCTCCACTTGTGACGTTGCTCCAATGGGGACTTAGTGCCGTTAATGCTCACTCGCTGTTTCCTGTCCTGTAACCACGCCTAATCCATTTAGGATGTCTGCTTGATGCCATGAGCTTCTACCTTTCTAATTAGTCTTTCGTGGGACTCTGTAGAGGCGTTGCTGAATTCGAGTCGACACATCATGAGTAGCCCCTCGTCCACCGATTCGAAAACTGATGAAAAGAATGTTAATAGATTAGTTAGGCAAGAACGTCCGCTTGTGAAGCCATGCTGGGAATCATTGATCAATCAGTGCTTCTCCAGGTGATTTCGAATAGAGTTTGAAATGATTGCTTCCAGTAATTTGCCTACTATTGATGTTAGGCTGATTGGGCGGTAGTTAGAGGATAGTGATCTATCCCCCTTCTTGAAAATCGGTATTACATTCGCTATCCTCCAGGATTCTGGTACTACACCTGTTTTTAATGACATGTTAAGCAACTTTGCTAAGGGCATACTAAGCTCTTCCTTACATTCCTTTAATACTCTGGCAAATATCTCATCAGGACCAGGTGACTTATTAGGCTTTAGTTTGTCTATTTGCTTACTAACATCGTTACTAGTCACTACTATCTCACTTAATTTGTTTTCTTCACTATCTCTGAATAGAGTCGGTGCCTCGGGTATTCCCTGGACATGCTGGATAATATACCATCTACTTAAGGAGGTGATGTAGGTAAGGTAGATTGATATTTTAACATTAATTTACTCAGTTTTTCTTAGTATCGGATTTTTTTTTTTTAGTTTTTTATTCTGACAATTTATAATGCAAGCAGCGTTCACATGTTGTCAACCGCCCCCAAGTGTACAAGAAGTTTGGACTGTAACTGTACCGTCAATAAGTGGCTGTAACTGCACCGTCAATAAGTGGCTGTAACTGTACCGTCAATAAATGGCTGTAACTGTACCGTCAATAAGTGGCTCTGTATTCTGAACACGGGGATCTCTACAGTATAACCTACGAGTATAACTGTGGTGAAAGAACTGCTTCCACGCATTATGTTGAGGAAGATTCGTATACAAACTTTTTGCCCTGACTTCGTAGTAAAAAAAATCTTAGGGAAAATATATTGAATTTATTTTTAATGTTTATTTATTTATTGTTGTCGTTGGTGTTTTTTTTTTACCGGGATGTGTGTTATATTCACGAAAATGGAGTCAAGACAAATGTTGGACACGTTGATGTGAAGTAACACAGTAAATGATGTTGTTTGTGTTGCTGTGTTATTTATTTATTGTGTTTCTTATTCTTTTCTGTTTATTTTGTTTTATTTAGTTTTATTGTAGTAATTGTTATTCTTTTTTTTATTCTTACTTATTTTCATTTTACTGTTTATTCGTTTTCTTATTTTCATTTTATTGTTCAATAATTTTCCATTCATTCTTATTTATTTATCTCGTTGGTGTATTTCATTTATTTGCTATTCTCTTAGGTATTTCACATTTGCATTAATTAATCTTCAAATCATTGGTTGCTATTTTTATCATACTAGTTTAATGTTCACCTCAGCAGTCAACTGGCTTATGTCTAAACAATGTCTACCACTGTTTTAGCCAGACTTAGTTATGAGACTTGTAATTCAGTATCCATTACGTACCGTTTATCAGTGTAATTTGTGGTAATGGACTGCCCAATGTAATTATATATATTGTCTTACTGAAAAAAATGCGGTGTAACCAAGATTAAGTTTTATAGAGTTTGTATTTAAGGATTATTCTCCTATACTTCTCTTAGATTCTGAATATATTTTTGTTTTATTATTTCAGTGTATTGTAATGTGTAGTTAGTTACACTATAGATATATAATAATTGCTTTAAGTTTGGTTGGGAGTGTGGAAGGTGTTGTGGTGTGTGATGTACAGGTGTGTACAGGTGGTGGTTACACCTGACTTCGAGGCAGGTGTGTATAGGTGCCAGATACACCTATGGTTACAACACAGGTGTATCCGGCAGCAGTAGTAACAAAGAGGCTATATGGGCTCCGGCGGCCATGTCGTGACACCGGCCGGCAGAATCCCCCGGTGAAAAAGGGAAACAAGATGGCCGTCCCCCATTCAATATGTAAACAACTCGACCTGAAATGTTGTTTATTGGACATTTTTCTCATTAGGGAGTCGAACCCTTGTTTTCAGTTGGTGTTCAACTACCGTGGCTGACGGCCATCACCTGTGATTCAACTGGTAGAATTAAGTGTAATAATAATAATAATAATAATAATAATAATAATAATAATAATAATAATGATAATAATTAACGGTTTATTGAAAGAGCTTGGCAGCCAGAAGGCTGAAAATATACAGTTACATATTTGGGGAATGGGTTTCGAATTACAAATAATATACAAGTAACATAAGTGATACAAATAAGATATATAATAACTAGATGGGGAAAAGCTCAAACTACAGTGCATTTCAACATAGTGACAGTGCAAGTAGTAGTATTTACTGGGAGTGAATACACTGGTTTATTACAAGTTATTGATAATTTTTACAATGGTTGGGACTGGGCTGTTCTTATAGCGATCAGTTCGTGCACTTATGGGCTGGATGCGGTTGTGGTGTCAAACAGCAATTCTCGGGCTAGGGATCTCAGGTGGTAGTAGGAGCCGGTGTCGAGAATGGTGTAGAAGCTTCTTAGCAAATTTGCAGATGTGGTCGTGGTGATGGTCAGTGAGAGTCAATTACAACCGCAATCCCGACGTGGCCAGTCAGTCCCCCAGGGATCACAGCTCCAACGACACCGTAAATGCCCGCGATCCCATTACATGCACTCCCAGCGACGACAGTGACCATCGGACTGCAACCACAGTCAATGGTTGCGACCAGATGATGACGACTCAACCCACAGAGGAACAAGACCCTCGAGCTGCAGCGTCAGTTGATTACTACGACACGCAGGCCCAGGACCTGAACACCTTCCTGTACAAGGGTGACGAGAGGTTCGAGGGCCCGCCATTGACTGACAAGCAGATGTCCGAAGGCTCTGCTAAGAAGTTCCGTCCCCCTAGAAATGGCAGAAGCCGAGCAAACACTCCAAGCGACGCCCCAAGCTACAGTCTCCGAAATGGCAGTCGTTAGCAGGATGAAAATTGTCCAACATAATGTCCTACACTGGTCCCTTAATAGACGTAATGAACTGTCTAACTTATACTATCAATTAGACCCAGACATCATTCTGTTAAACAGTACGGGCATAAAGGACGAAAGTAAGCTGAAAATTTTTGGCTACACTGTATACCAGAGGAACATGACGGGTGAGCTGAACGATGGTGTCGCTGTGGCCGTCAGGTCACGTCTGAGTCATAGAGTGTTGCCAGACTTCGAGGATTCAGTTCTAGGAGTGCAGGTGGAGACAACTAGGGGATCTGTTATCATATGCACGATGTACCTACCTCCCAGACGTCCTTACTTACCCGAACAAGACCTAAACCAGTTGCTACGCCACAGAAAACCAACATACATCATAGGGGACTTAAATGCGCGCCACGCCATACTCGGACACGGTAATGAGAACAACGTCGGTGTGGCGCTGTATGACAACATCAGAAGGGGAAAACTGCAACACCTCGGCCAGATTTCCCGACATTGATCAGACGTGCCAGTGCCACAACACCCGACATAATCCTCTCTAACAACGAGGCCGTCCTGAACAGGCACGTTACCGCCGGACCCATCAGTACCAGCGATCACCTGCCAGTCGTCGTGACGCTCTCATCCAATCCCATTATGATACCCGCCAACATCAGGTCAAACCTCAAACGGGCAGACTGGGACTCTTTCAAGGAGTCTCTCAGTCTCAAGCAGGGGAGAAACCTGGAAGAAGCCAGCCCTAATGACATCGACGACGCGGTCGAACAATGGTATAAGGATGTGAAGACGGAGATGGACAACAACATCCCGACCACCAGTTACAGGACCATTCCCCATCCTCACACTAGTCACCAGCTGAGGCAGCTCAGTGTCCAGTACACTCACGTGAGACAGCTAGCCAGTATCCGCGGGTGGACGCAGGAGCTGAGAGACCGGTACCGAGAGCTACAGACGGACATCCAGCACGAGAGCAAACGTCTACATGAACAAAAGTGGGCCGCCTTGGTGTGGGAGGCAGCCAACAATTACCGCGATTCTGCTGCATTCTGGAAAGGGATCAAGCGACTGATGGGTTCCACCTCTAGCACGGTCCCTTACCTGCTCGACCAAAACAACGTAAAAATATTCGAGGAAGAAAACCAAGAACAACTACATCGGCGATATTTACGAAAGATCTTTACCATTAGTGAACAGGAGAACGAGGGCTTCGACAGGGAGTTTGAGGAGGACATTTTAGGTCAGTTGCAGGACCATCAGCACCTGCTCCAGCCGCTCCCACGGACTGACTTCACCAGACTGGTGGACGGAAGCTACCTGACGGAACGCATTGTTCCTGCAGATGTGTCAGCCGTCATAAAAGGGTTTAAAAACAAATCACCTGGTCAAAGTCACATTAACAAGAAGATCCTGGCTCAACTCCCCGGCAACATGATAGAGGCTTGCTCATATATGCAACGCCTGCCTCGCCTCTGGATACTTCCCTAAGATGTTCAAAATCGCCGTTATTCGCCTCATACCAAAAGCAGGGAAGCCTCCAAACAAAGTCGAAAACTTTCGACCAATATCGCTGCTAGAGGTACCTGCCAAAATCTTCGAAAAAATAGTCAACAAGCGATTGCGGATGTATCTGGAGGACGAAGACGTGCATAATCCCCGCCAGTTCGGCTTCCGCCAGTACCGAGGCACATCCACCGCCATAGCTCAGGCCTACGAGCAGATCGCCAATGCCATGACTGGCCGCCTACAGTGCAATATAGTACTGAGGGACGTCAGCAAGGCGTTTGACAAAGTTTGGCACGCAGGACTGCAGTATAAGATCATACAACTGGGGCTACCCGAAAATCTGACTCGCCTGCTGTGCAACTTCATTACGGACCGCAGAGCCAAAATTAAGATGCAAGAACATTTTGGAGAAGAATTCTCACTATCGAGCGGCGTGCCTCAGGGCTCTTGTCTCTCACCAACCCTTTACACACTCTACACGGCTGACCTGCCACCCCCAATCGTCGGCAGCGAGTACGTCATGTATGCAGACGATGTAACACAGATCGTCACCTGCCCAGGAAGGTCCACAGCAAGGATGGCGCGACTCACTGCTCGGGCAATAGAGGAGATCTCGGAGTATGAAAATAAATGGAAAATAAAAACAAACAAAACGAAATTTGAGGTCATACCCATAGCCAAATTCAAGCCGGCCCCATTGATGATCGACGACGAAGAGATTGAGTACTCTAAACAAGGCAGGTTGCTCGGCCTCATCATTTCTCGGACGGGCATCATTCCCCACGTGAAGGACAGACTAAATAAAGCCAAAGTCGCCGCAGCCAAATTAAAACGTTTTAAATTGATGCCTGAGAAGATACAAGTTCACCTGTACAAGGCGCTGGTGAGGCCTGTGTTGGAGTACCCATCTATACCACTCGTCACACTCGGGAAGACTAGACTACAACAACTACAGAGCTTCCAAAACAAATGTTTGAGGTCAGCCAGTGGCCAAGCGCCACCCTACCAGGAGACAGTGGAAACCATCCACCTAAGAAATAAAACAGAGGCCCTCAACTTCAGGTTCCATCGCCTAGGGAAGAAGGTTTGGGACAAGCTCCTGGACGACCCTCACAGCCCAGACCACCTACGCGGGGAAGACATCAACGGAGGGAGACCCCACGCCTGGTGGCCCCGGAGTCTGCCCACACTACAACAACCCAACCCGCGATCCATCTATGTCCGCCACAGTGATCCACCTTAGATTAAAACTTAGATGATATAAATTCACATTTAACAAGTCAAAATCGAGTGAGTCCATAACGTAATACAGTATAAGATGTTAATAAACTTGTAATTGTAAAATCAATCTAGTCATTGTCTACTAAAATAACCATTGTGCAACCTCATTCTAAATCCTAGGTTAGCTTAGTTAGCCAACAAACTCTGTAATATGTAAAACAAGGGGTGTCGTCCCCCTCTGTTTAACTCATTAAACTTCTTTTCCAACCTTTCCCCCCACGACTATATGTTGTGACTTCTCCATCCCTCATGTCTGGCTGTGCCTTGAGCCCCAGCATGCCTTCCACCCTTTCCCCACCTTAACCTAAAAAAAAAAAAAAAAAAAAAAAAAAAAAAAAGTCGAAAGGGTCAGTGTGTTGAGCGCTTCTTGATATGTGGAGTAGGAAGGGGAGAGAATAATCTTGCATGCCCTCTTTTGCACGTTTACTAGGTGGGCATCTTATCAAATGAACCCCTGTCCTAATGGGCCCTAGTCCTAATGGGCCCCAGTCCTATTGGGTCCCAGTTTTAATGGGCCCCAATTCTAATTGGTCACATTTCCAATGGTTCTCAGTCCTAATGAGCCTCAGTCCAAAGATACCACAGGCCTAATGGTTCCAGTCTTAATAGACCTCAGTCTTAATGAGTCCCAATCCTGACGGCTCTCAATACTAATGGGCCTCAGTCCTAATAGTTTAAGGTTGGGACCCATTAAGACTGGCTTCTATTTACCTTACAAGCACTGTGTTCTACCGTGTCATCCCGTGTGTGTGTGATTTCCCGTGTCAGGTGGTATAATACGCAGGTGAGTGGCTGCCAGGTAGGGTGGGTGAGGGTGGGCACCTTGATGCAGGGGAAGGTGAGTTCCTGATGCTGATTCACACCAGTGTCATGATGAGGTAATCTTATCACCTTATTAGTGTACGATGAGTGGGTGGGCGTGGTGTGGAGGGGTGGGGGCGCGTAAGGGGTAGGCAGCAAGGGGCGTGGTGTATGGTGGGGGGAGGGTAAGGGGCGTGTAGGGGTAGCTAAGTGGGCGTGTTGAGTTGGGCAAGAGGGAGGCGTGGTGGGTGTAGGGGCGTGTATAGGAGGCGGGAAGTGGTGATGGCGCGCGCCACTAATCACTCTGACCTTACTGAACACAACCCATTATACAGCATAATTAGTGTTGCTTCCATCAGCCTCACACAGTCAAACACACTATTTACATTTTCTCTTCACATATATTTTATTTTATTCGTTTCAAGTGGGACTCGAATTTCAGCCTTGGAGTCGAAGAGGAATTTTTTTAGGAGAAGTTGAAAAGAAATCGTGTTTAGTTGAAGACGAATGTGTTCTTATATAAAAGTGAAGAAATTAACCAGACGTGTTTGATTGTTTGGGAGTCTCTATCTCTCACACTCGAGTCCAAGATGTCCCCCTTGAGGACGGTGTTCGTGTAGCGTCGTCAAACTCGCTCTTGGTTTTTATTCAGCAGGAAGAGCTACACCCGCCACCTGGTGTTGGCCGTGTCTGGTGACCATCATATTAACAAGGCCGCTCTCTCTCGTGCCTTGTCCACACGCCATCCCCCACCTCCATATTGTACCGTTTTGTCCTTTATTAACGGTGGTGTTACTACAGGCAGCGTGGTGTGGGGGGATGGCCGCTGCTTCACATTGTTCAGTCTTTGACGTGTAACACAAAACGTGAGATGTTGTGGTCCTTCACTACCTCACAACACACACACATCTCCTAGTTACCACATACTGTTGTTATTAAAGCTCCACCAATGAGTACGCGTCGCTGTCTCGTCCTTTGCTCCGCCGACCATTACAGTGTGTAGCTGTAGGACTCGCCGCCGTGTTTGTTTCATGTAGCGACACTAAACTCCCGGAAATTTGTAGGTGTTAAGCTGGAGCGTTTGAGCTATTGTTGTCGTCACCTTGTTGATGTTTTGTAGGTCCGTGTTGGCTGAGGATTGTTGTTAGTGTTTCTTAAGGCATTAATAAACTAGTCATGAGGTTCTATAGGAATTATATCCTGCTGTTCTTTTTGTTCTTGTTCTTTTTATTGTTGTTGTTGTTCTTCAGTTGCATAATTCGAGTTGTGATTATCAGTAGAAGTTTGACGGGCTGGATTCTCTTATCGTTTCTTTAATTCATAAACAAGAACCGTAAACACAAGAGCAAAGCAAAGACATAACCAATGAACTAAAAACAAATATATTGAAGGTTTAAATTTCTGGGATAGATTTAAATAGATCTTGGGTATATTTTCTCGTTCTTGGAGGTCAGGCCAGGCCAGGTCAGGTCATGTCATGTTAGGTGTACCGAATACGCTAGCAGAGGTGGTCAGATGCCTTGGGAATACTGCAGAGTAATTGAGGTCAGGTCAGGTGGCCTCAATACCTGCTTCAAGGTGTAATAGAGGTGAAAAATAATGGGTTTCTTGATTGGATCTGGTTAAGTCAGGTCAGGTAAAGTCAGATACAGAGGCTGGGTGTATGACTGTGGGTTGGTGGGTGTATGACTGTGGGTTGGTGGGTGTATGTCTGTGGGTTGATGGGTGTATGACTGTGGGTTGGTGGGTGTATGACCGTGGGTTGATGGGTGTATGACTGTGGGTTGGTGGGAGTATGACTGTGGGTTGATGGGTGTTTGACTGCGGGTTGGTGGGTGTATGACTGTGGGTTGGTG
>NW_024751635.1:0-2998 GCF_018991925.1 Homarus americanus
GTACACCTGCTCATCTTGCCAAGCTTCAGTTAAAGTCTATGGCTTCCATTTTTAGGAATCACAAATCCACAATCATCTGGCGTTGAAGACTAAAATGGAATTTTCTTTTGGGTCACTGTGTGAGGTTGGCGGTCAGTAGGTGGGTGAGGCTGGTGGGTGGAGGTTCATCATTCAGTTGTATCCTGGGGAGGGGCGCCGTACTGGGGTCGGGGTCCTGCGGCTTCTTGCTGACGGGCGAACTCGATCTGCTATGGCGTGGGCGGGGAGAGGATGGGGCGTGGGCAGCAGGTCAGACTGTACCTTGTAACCTGCAGCGTCGGCCACGAAGTTGAAAATACCAGGACTACCGTCGGAATTTGAACCTGAAGAAGAAGTGGGTATGAGAGACGTGTATTCAGCTGGCTGGAGGAAGACAATTGACAGGAACAAAAATATATTTGAGAATCATCAGTTTAGCTGACAAGGTGCAACTTCAATGTAACTTTAAGTGAACAATGTTAAGCAGGAATCTAAAATACTGACGCCCATCCTCCTTGGGCTGCCACGGCGCCAGTCTCCCCATGGGGGCGCCCTGCTCCTGACGACTGATGCCGTCACCAGTCTCGAAGAGTTGAGATAGTTTCCGTCCGCATCAGGTCCTTGACGGTCGTCCTTCACGATGGGGACCACAGAACCTGAAGAGGTGTAGGATTGCTGAGGTGCCTCGTATCCCCCTGGGGCTTGGCAGCCACTACTGCCAGTAAGACACACAGGACCAACTTCTGTAAGCAAAATTTCCATCATCATGATCAATGCTGTTGGCTGCAAAAATATAATACTTTGTTATTCAAGAGTTGAGATCCATGATGAGTTCCCAGACCAGGACAGTCCCGGGAGGTCTTACCGAGAACATGTTGTGGCTGTCTTGGATCGACTGTGCTGCTCGACTGAGTTTAGTCCTCTATATACCTGCTGCTCCCTCCCTCCACCTCCTCCTCCTCCTCCAGCACCATTTCTTTTTCTTCTTTGTTTTCTGGCGTCGTAAAAGCCGTCGTGTAGTCGCCACATCACCGTATTGTCGTCTTAGCTTTGTGTCCACCAGGACCACATCCTGAGGGTATTGAGGCCATCACCCAAACCTCGTAAGTTCGACCTACTGATCCATGGTAACTGATCTATGGTACTTAATTAATGGTCCACTTCGTAAACTGCTTTCATAGTAACTTCGTAACTGATCCATGGTAATTGATTCAATAACCGGTCATGGTAATTGATCCATAGTAACCATGACACGTAACTGATCCATGATAACTGCTTCGTAACCGGTCCATGCTAATTGATCCATAGTAACTATGACACAGTAACTGGTCCATGATAACTGCTTCATGGTAACCGGTCCATGGTAATTGATCCATATTCTTATGACACAGTAACTGGTCCATGGTAACTGGTTCATGGTAACCGGTCCATGGTAATTGATCCAGGGTTAGGTTAGGTTTGGTCTTGTTAGGTTAATGATTATAAGTACATAAATATTACTTTCTGCAGCTGTCGTCATAACACAGGTGTTCCCCAGAGAGAAACTGTTACCATGGCAATTTTTTTAGGATGGTCATGTGTTCGTATTTCCTCGGAATATAAGAAAAAATTAAATTGAAAAAATAATCAATATTATCAAGAAATTAATTGTTAAATTATTTAGTTGTTCCCTGTCGTTGTTTTGTTTAATTTATTGGAGATTATTCAGTTAATATCTAACGAAAATGATTAATGATAATAATGTTAACATACTCATTCATTACTTCACATCAAAGGTTCACTTCTACTGCTCTAACACCTTCAGTCTTCACCTTCAGGAGAGACTGACGGTCCTCCCCTACTCGCGCCACCATCAACTAGTAGGAGGGGCGCCGCAAAACCCTTTCATTATATAACAGGAGACAATTCCCACAAAGTTTGATACAGTGAATGTTTGAGTAAAGTCTTGGGATATTATCAGCTTTTGCCTCAAGAATGACTAAAACACTTTACACAGTGGAGAAGAACTGTTCAGTAATGAATGAAGACAAAACTTTCCTTATAAAACTCCAAGTAACAAAAGTAACTTTATGTTTAATATACAAGTGATAAGTAAGTTTTGTGGTTTACACAGTTGTTAGTTGACGATCTGAAAAATTTAGTGTTTATGTTTTTAATTTAATTCTTAATTAGATACAGGAACAAGTTCTTGGGTTAATATTATATCTTGGGCACGACGTAATCAAGATCTTCCTACGCCCTCGGTCTGTCCTGCGTGTGGACGATAACTCCTGAAGGACGCAGAGATGTTCTTGACGATAGGAAACTGGTCCTTCAAGAGCTTTGAAAACTCGATAGCTTCCATAATCCTACAAAAGTTCTCGATAAGTTAGCCATTCTTCTTTCCAGAAATAGTGAGTAATGACGTCAGTAGCTGGTGTAGGACTGTGTAGGTTTTATCAGTGTGTCCTTTGGGCTGATGATGATGTTCGCCGATATATCGTGTATTCGAGTTCTACCGAGTGCACATAGCGCAGCAACAGCAACGCAAGCAGCAGCAGCAGCAGCAGCAGCAACTGTTTGGTATATTCCATAAAGATTGTGACAACATCAGTGTCTGACGGTCACCGTATAATGTATATTTTGAGAAGGTAAAAGGTAATAAATATGTTCCTTAAGGGGCAGTGTAAGGAGGTTGAAATATTAAATGTAATTGATAATTCGTTTAATAAACATTACCACAAAGATAAAATAAACTAATATACACACTTGTACAAGACATAGTCAAGGGTGGAGACGGAGGCTTAGTTATCTAAGGTATCAGGTAGTCTGGCACGGACTACTGAGCATAACCGTGGTAGTGGTCGACCAGCAAGTTGAAGAATGTCACACGCGGCCATAGTGAGCCTTGGCGGTGGCCGTCATAGACACATAAATATGACTGAGATTTTTAACAAAAGACAACATGAAACCCAACTGGTGCTAGCTGTAGACAAGTGTA
>NW_024751636.1:0-13664 GCF_018991925.1 Homarus americanus
TAGAGAAGGCATTGCCCAGTGTGTCTGGCCACGACTAGGAGAGGGGAGGAAGGAGGTGGAAAGAGAAGGGAGGGAGGGAAAGAGAGAGAGGGGAGGAGAGAGAGAGAGAGAGAGAGAGGAGGGGGAAGGGGGAGAGAGAGGGGAGGACGGGAAGGGAGAGAAAGAGAGAGAGAGAGAAGGGGGGGGGGGAGGGGAGAAGGGGGAAATAAGGAAGGAAGAGGTGAGAAGGGATTATGAAGAAATGGACAAAAAGGAGAGGGGAGGAAGGACGTGACAAATGAAAGAAGGCCACAAAGGATGGAGAGGAGGAGGAGGAGGAAGGAGGGAGGAGGGAGTAAGAAAGGAAGAAGGTAGGAGAAAGAAAGGAAGGAGGTAGGGGGAAGAGGAAGGGAGGGGAGGAAAGAAAGGAAGGAAAGGAGGGGGAGGAAAGAAAAGAAGGAAGGGGGAGGAAAGAAAGGAAGGTGGGGAGGGGAGAAAAAGGAAGGAAGGGGAGGGGAGGAAAGAAAGGAAGGTGAGGGGAGGAAAGAAAGAAGGTGTGAGGGGGGGGAGGAAAGAAAGGAAGGAAGCAGGGGAGGAAAGAAAGGAAGGAAGGAGGGGAGGAAAGAAAGGAAGGTGGGGAGGGGGGAGGAAGAAAGGAAGGTGGGAGGGGAGGAAGAAAAGAAGGTGGAGGGAGAAAGAAAGGTGTGGAGGGGAGGAAAGAAAGGAAGGAGGGAGGAGGGAAGGTGGGAGGGGGAGGAAGAAAGGAAAGAGGAGGGAGGGAGGGAGGAAGAAAGGAGGAGGTGAGAAAGAAAGGAAGGAGGTAGGGGGAGAAAAGGGTGAAAGGATAGTAGGGGGAGAAGAAATGAAGTATGCTTAGGTGAGGAAGGGTGGGAGGGTGATAAGAAAGCGAATGGGGGATGTATGATGTTGTGTGATGAGGAAATATATGAATGAATATGATGAAAGAAAGTGAATGAAGGAGGAAGAGAGCGAATGATAGGGTAGGAAAGAAATGAATATGTGGATGAAAGAGAGGAAGGTGTGGAGGATGAAAGAAAGGGTGGGATGAAAGAATGTGTGTGGGGGAGGTGTGTGGGGGAGCGTGGGGGGGATAAGCAGTGGATGGCGTGGGGGAGCGGCTGGGGTGTGGGGGGATTGTACGTAAAGATCAATACAAAGATTTTAAAGATTCGCGCAAAGACGAAATAGCGCAGATACGTTGATTGCGTAAAGACGTAAAGACGCGTAAAGACGGAGGGTAAAGAGTTCAATATGGGTAAGACGGTAGATTTTGCGGGGATCGCTTGTGTAAAGATTTACGCGTATGTGATAAGTTCATTGCGGGTTTATTTCGATATGCGTGATTTTCGGTGCGGCGAAGATCGGTTCCATGTGGACGTAATACGGGGATTATTGTTACGTAATATGAAAGATTTACATATGCGTAAGGGATTACGCGTAGGAAGATACGATTTTAGTGCGTAAAGATCGCCGCGTAAAGATTTAGAGGATCTAGGGTAAAGATTAAAGATCGCCATAGACGGCATTGTAAAGATTTATGGATTTAAAGATTACGAAAGATAAAGATCGTTAAAGATTTTAAAGATTCATAATAGATTTAGTAAGATTCAAATATGAAGATTCATTAAGATTTACAATTGAGATTTATAAAGATTGACAATAATATTCGATATAAAGATTCAAAGATTTATCAATATAAAGATTTTAGAAGATTTACTGATTTTAATATGGATCAATACAAAGATTCAATATAGATTTACCACAAGATTCTATTTATTGCGGGGATTTGACGCGGGCCGATGCGAAAGATTTACCAATAAAAGATTACCAACATGAAGACGGACGGGGATCGGAAGATTGACGCAGACGGAAGACGGACAATACGTAAAGACACGGGCTGCACAGCGAGCGTGGGGATGGACGTAATATAAAGACGGTTAAAGATTAATATGATTAATATGCGGATTTATTGCCATTTGCTGCGGGGATTTTAACAGCGTAGACGGACGCAATACGACGACGCAACATGCAGACGGCGCGGATTTATTTATAGATTTACGGCTGGATTATTGAAGGATAACAAGTGACAATATGCGACGAAGTGGATAACATGTAATATGCATAACATGCGGGGCCAACATGCGTGGGGGCGACAATGAAGTGGACGGAAGGGATGAGCAGAAGGACAATATGTGGGGACAATATGCGTAAGGGACACAATATTGCACCAAAGTACGAGCGAAGTATAATATGGGGCATGGGGTGATATTATGGGGGGTGGGGGGCATGGGGGCACAATATGCGAAGGACAACAGCGGGGCACAATATGCGTAAGGCAAATAAGATGCGCAATATGATGCGTGGGGGTGGGCAGAGTGTGTGGGGCAGAGTGTGTGGGGGTGGGGCAGAGTGTGTGAGAGAGGCAGTGAGGGGGAAAGGAGACAGGACTAAGGTGGGGTAGATGCTGCACCTGATACTCTGGCTACCACATACTAAGCACACACAGGTCAAAGCAGGACACACGAACCATAGAGTAAGAAGGTCGATGTAAAAATACTTGCAGATAACACAAAATGCATATTTTGCAGGAATGAATGAGACACGTAATGAGATCTGCGAAGACAGCCAAACGGCGAGGGGAAAGACAGATAGAAAAGAGAGACAAAAAACAGTGTGTGTGTGTTAATAATTTTTATAAGATGTACGGTATTACCTATACTTATATTACTTATGGATGGTCAAATTTCGACAGGAGGGGAGACGAATGCACAATACAGGTTCCATAACAATGTAGGTATTAAGATAAGATCGGCTTATTTCACCTGGAAGTGTCAGCCGAGGTGAGCTACCATCACCATAACCGGAGTTAGGTCTAAGCGATGTTTAACACTTGTTGGCCTTTACTTACAAGACAACGTGATATAATACTGAATTGTTTTAGATGGATGAAAATACACGAGATTGTAATTTTTGTAGAGCGACATTTTGCAGGATGAGATAACAAAGGTAAAGGCAGATGGAAAGATGTTAGTTTTCATGTTCAAGATAAGGACGGGAGCACTCAGGGGGCACCAGGAAGTCAGGATCACCAGGTAGATATGACAAGAACACGGGGGAGTAATTGGTGTGACGACTTGGTGAGCGAAGCGGGTCGGCTGATCTGTTCCTACTTTTGGAAGATGGTTGATAATTGTGTTCGTGTGTACCATATATGTTTGTGATCAGGGAAAGGGCCAGAGAAGTAGTTTGTAAGTCTTTAGTTAGGTTTTGCCATGAGTTGCTCAGAAATGTGTGTACTGGTGACTGGGAGAGGTAATGGGAAGCACCAAACAGGTATTACCTGTTCATTACACTAAACTGAATGACGTAAGCAGAGCTAGACTATGAAATTGTAAAGTATCCAGACGACCTCTAATAATAACAGTGGACTTTGAAGACTAACACATTATAGCTTCTTTTTTATAAACATTTTCACTTCCAGATTATTGAAAAAAGGGGGGAAAAAATACAGCTCAGACGTCTAGCATGCCTCAGTGTGGAGGACCTGTCACTGGTAGTGTTGAGGGCCGCCACCCCAGCACTCGACCAAGGTCCAGCGTGCGGTACTTCATATATGGGCATGTTTCAGATAGCCCGGGAGCCAGTATTGCGTGACTGTAGCGCACAGAGTGTGCACTGCTCGCCGCGCTTTTTAATGACCACTTTATAGTAAGCTCTTCTAATGTTTTTGTACCTGATGTGTTTCAGGTGAGATACTACTACAAATACTATGTTGTGATGTATGTGAAGCAGCAAGGGTGATGAGGTGGGTGATGGTGTGGAGTGGGCTTCAGGCCTGTAGGAGACGCTGGCTTAACTGTTGGTGCAGTTTGACGGTGTTTAAGAACCTCTGGAGATGAAACGGTTGACCTTCCACTCATCTCTTCTGTCTAGCGACGGTGCCAGTGTTGTTTCACCATAAGTCTTACTTACGTATTTACATAAATAATACAAAAAACTTAAATTTTTAGGTTCTGGAATAGTATAAACAAGGAAAGTTACATTAGTCTGAAGATTGTTCGGGTTTATAAGAAGCTGTTGAATAATTCTTCTGGGATATTTTTAGGTACATTATGAGGGAGTGATGATGCTGGAGCCACAGGTCTGACAGTGACCGTCTGGTAGAGGAGTACTATCAACGAGAAATATACATTATATTTATCTCCACATGAGTAAACCAAATCTAAAGAAATCTGTCTGAGAACAGTGTTTACATAACGTTCTTTTGATATTAAGAGAATTTTGTTCCTGACGCTGGTGAATGTTGTTTTGGGCATCAGTGGAAACTTGTGTGTTCTTGTAACAATATCCTACAGGCTGCCATAAACGGTTCAATAACGTCCATACTATCCTCATCAACCAGCACAATATATCTTCCCTGCTTGAATACTTCCACAATCATTCTACCTGCCTACTACACACCTCACGCCTTCCTCATATTTGGTTTTGTTGGTTTTGTTGTCCTGTGGGGCTGCCTGAGTCACCTCGGTTCACTACTCACATATTATCTTTGTGGGCCACTCCTGTATAACCCTCTAGTAGCTACCCAGTCAGATCACATAAATAACTCCTCCACGTCTAATGTCCCATGCCAAATCACTGCACCACACAGGCACTGACAGTAAGGAAACGGAAGGATCTTTCGTAGGATGCACACAATGAAGGTTTTTACCAGGACTTAGCACAGACGAGGGGGGGTAAAACTCAGCATAGACTAACATGAAAGAACTCATTACATGCAAATGACCTCAGAGATAGTCAATCTTAGATCCCATGTTTATGTACCAGATTCTTCTACCACAGATAACCAGCGAAATGCATTGTGGGTGAGAGTACTAGTAGGGTGGGGCATGAGAGTACAGGGAGGGAGGGAGAGAGTGGGTGATGAGAGTACTGGGTGGGAGGGAGGGAGGGAGGGAGGGAGGTGCATAGGTACGACTATATTAAAGAAGGGAAGGAGGGAGAAGGGGAGAGAGGAATATAAGTAAGACCACAACGGGGGGCGGGGAGGAGTAGGTGAGAGTATCATGGAGGAGCGTTGCAGATGGTGAGAGAGAGAGAGAGAGAGAGAGAGAGAGAGAGATCCTCGGTTGAAAATCATTGTGAAACGCCATCTATATATCTATGCTTAAGAGAGCGAGGCAGACATATTCTTAAACATCTACTTACGAGGAAAATTCAGCTTACGAATCTTTCAGAATATCTCGCCCACCAGAGCAGTACTGATAACACCAGACTTTTACAGGTATTTTGTATGCAAATATACAAGGTAGTTATGCAGAGAAATTAGCTGTGGATTTGTCTAGTGTAAGGTATCAGTGAATTATTCCTACTGATGAGGGTATGATTAAGGTAAGACTATTAGAGTGAAGCAATATACTTTTTGAAGCTGATTAACGTAATTATCTTTGAGTTAAAATTAAGGAGGTTATGAATAGTTTTATTTCTTCATCATACACAAAAACGAATACAGATTATATATAATACAGAAGGTATATTAAATCACCTGAAGAATAGCCCCCCACTAACTTATTTTACCTGATGATTAGACACCCTTTCGTTATCTGGGGGGGGGGGGGTTGGAATTAGGTTAGGTTAGGGGATTTAATCAACAGACGAAAGGTGAACCAAACTGGGGTGTTAACTCTCCACGTGATCCTGTATCATATACTGCATGTCATATTTGTTCCACGTATCAAACATCAACAAACTTTAGTTACTCCTCATACTTTCGGTAACATGGGTTTACTTCCTTCAGTGTTATGAGGAGTTTTATGACGTAAGAGTATAAATAGATTTATTGTTTTATGACACTTAATGTCCGGGGGTTGTGATGGATACTGCACATCAACACGCAGATCCCCAAAGATTTGATTACATTTTTTTCCCCGACGTAAAGTATTATGCGAGTGTGTGAGAACGCATCCAACCGTTCACGTCAACAATAATTAAAAATAAACAGTCCTCGTGGCGGCGTCGAAATAACAATGAGACATCTTACCTAACTACATATACGATCTCCTGCTACGTATTAGAATCTTACATACGAAATACTGACAATTAGTAACGTGGTATAAGTGTAGAAGGTAACTTGGCACAGATATAAGAATGCCACCAAAACTCCGTAGGTTCTAATACTGACCTTGTAGGGCACCGTGTTGGTAGAGAGAACGAGGCAACCGCAATACAGCTCCCTGCTTAATAAAGATGACGATGATAAAGATGAGACATAAGATAAAGATGGTGATGTAGGTGGCAATAAAGATAAGCGCTGTAGATAGAGGTAATGAGACCAGTGGCAAGAACCGCTAATAAAACCAGGCAAACTGAAGTACGTACTGAGTAAGGTGAAGAATGGTTAAGTTGGACGTGGTGGTGGTGGTGGAGATGGTGGTGGAGATGGTGGTGGAGATGGTGGTGGAGATGGTGGTGGTGGTGGTGGCAGTGGAGGTGGTGGCAGTGGAGGTGGTGGCAGTGGAGGTGTTGATGGATGTGGTGGTGGTGGTGGTGGCAGTGGAGGTGTTGATGGATGTGGTGGTGAAGTTGGCAGTGGTGGTGAAGTTGGTAGTGGTGGTATTGATGTTGGTGGTTGTGGTGGTGGTCTGCAACTAGCCCATAAGAACAACCTATAACCCCACTACAACACCATCATCGTCAGCCTACAATATCACTATAACATGTTCATTATAAAAAATCCTACATCACTACAACTGGCGCATAACCTAAAACACCACCACTGCCGCCACTCGTCCTCGCCACTGAGTTAAGAGCTTGATGAATAACCATGAGTTGGCCGACCCGAGGGGCTGAGAGCTGGACAAATGTTTTATCGAAATGTTTAGCAAATATGGCTTCAAATTTTCCTTTCACCCCGACAGCCATTGTTTACCGGGTGGGCCACAAGGTCCTTCCTACTGACACCTGAGACAACTCGACTCTCTCTCACTCTCTCACACTCTCTCTCTCTCTCTCTCTCTCTCTCTCTCTCATACACAACCTAACCTAACCCACACAGGGAGCGTTAGGGTACTTAATCATCAGGCGAAATAAACTGGGGAAGGGAACAAATCTTCACGTGATACGATATGTCATACAATAAATTTTCAAACTTCACCCACCCATCACCCACCGCTAAGACACCGCTCTCACTCATCCATCATTCACCCGTCACTACTAACCACCCACCCATCACCCACCACCGTCCAATCCATCACCCCCATACTCACTATCTTCCACCATCACTCACCCATCTACCAGCCATCACCCACCGCTAACCACCCATCATCTCCCACCTGCCATTATCACTCACCATCAGCCAGCGCCACAGTCAACCGCTCCTCCCCACCCTGTCACCTCTACTCACTCCCCACTTCTTTTCACCTCCTCCCCACCCTATCATCTCCCTTCCCTTCCAACTTCTTCCCACCCTCTCACCCCCCACCCTTCCCATCCGCTCACCTCCCCTCCCTCCCCAGTTCTCACCCCCTTCCCACACCCACTGGTCCGCAACATCAATGTCAACAAACTTCTATAAAGTTGTACCGTGTTGCCTTGACATGTAATTATTCAAAACTATTTAAATTGTTCATGTTCATGTGTGTGTGTGTAATAATAATAATAATAATTAACGGTTTATTGAAAGAGCTTGGCAGCCAGAAGGCTGAAAATATACAGTTACATATTTGGGGAATGGGTTTCGAATTACAAATAATATACAAGTAACATAAGTGATACAAATAAGATATATAATAACTAGATGGGGAAAAGCTCAAACTACAGTTCATTTCAACATAGTGACAGTGCAAGGAGTAGTGTTTACTGGGGTGAATACACTGGTTTATTACAAGTTATTGATAATTTTTTACAATGGTTGGGACTGGGCTGTTCTTATAGCGATCAGTTCGTGCACGTATGGGCTGGATGCGGTTGTGGTGTCGAACAGCAATTCTCGGGCTAGGGATCTCAGGTGGTAGTAGGAGCCGGTGTCGAGGATGGTGTAGAAGCTTCTTACCAAATTTGCAGATGAGGTCGTGGTGATGGTCAGTGAGAGTCGAAAGGGTCAGTGTGTTGAGCGCTTCTTGATATGTGGAGTAGGAAGGGGAGAGAATAATCTTGCATGCCCTCTTTTGCACTTTTTCTAGGTGTTTACGTTGTGTGGCATTTAGGGAGGAAGACCAGGTGGGGGAGGCATAGGTGAGCTTGGGAAGTATGAATGTTGTGTAAACACTGAGGAGCTCGGGTGCAGGAACTCCGTGTGTGTGTGTGTGTGTGTGTGTGCGTGCGTGCGTGCGTGCGTGCGTGCGTGCGTGCGTGCGTGCGTGCGTTAGTATGGGTATCTATGGCTTGTGTTTACGTTTGAGATTCCGGTTAGCCCTTTGTATATATTGTATGTGTTTGGATGTTGTGTCTATACCCATGTGTGTGTATGCGTCTTCACAAGCTTGTGTATACTTGTTTTTATGTATGAATTTTTCCGCGAGTATTAGTGTGCACTCCTGAATTTGTTTCTGTATGAATACTTCTGTGTGTGACTAATGGTGTGTTCATACATCCATTGTGTATATACAGGTATGTTTGTTTTTATGAGTATGTTTGTGTGTATGAGAGGGGATCTGCGTGCCTTCTTTATACTCAATGTTTACATGTGTGTATTCATGGGTATACATATCTGTTTCCTCCTCCTCATTAACACAGCATTAAGAATCGACTGTTGGCATCCGAGGCGAGCTCAGTACACACCACGTGCCGGGCGGTCTAGTGTACCATCAGGCAGGTGACCTTAAGCACACCTGTACGTGTGCCAACACACGTACCTGACCGTACATGGTCGTGCCCAGCCACACACCACCGCCGGGAAGGAAGTTATCACATTAGCATATGTGGTGGTGTGGACTCCCGCGCCCCTACACGGCACAACACACAAACACTCCACCACCCCTGCGCCTGGCCACTGCTGGTGATCGAGTCATAAGGACCGCCACTTGTAATACTTCACTCCAGTGCTTGAGAAAGGGAAGACGACTGCATACGAGCAAATTAAATTCTTACCAGCATTGTTTAACAGATAAATGCCTTTCTCGATGCCATCTCAGAATGATTTTTATTTTATTATCGTAATAAAATGATTTATTCTATCATACATCGTAATCGCTTCCTATTAAAACCACGACGAATATACAAAGATTTATAAATCCACTTCTGTATGAAGCCAGCCGCCACGTAGCAATATTTCTTTAACTTAACAAGACAAAATCGCTCTCCAGAAAAACCCTACCTGAAGTCTTTTGTAAATTTGATCACCTGAAGTCGTAGTATTTACCTGAACGAGTTGAAACATACGGATTTGTGCAACACTCGTGCGGTGAGGAGTGGAGGAGGTTAACGTCAGCCCTACAAGGCAAGTCATACACAGGGTAAATGTTTGCCCTCTCACGGCCTCTGATACTAAATAATAAACATTGTGACTCTTGGTCCGTTCTGCGCCGCCGCCCCACACACACACACACACACACACACACACACACACACGAAGAAATAAAACCTAGGAGATAAAATAAACATCTAAAAAATTACGTGTTAATTTAATCTCATATGAAGACTTAAAGTTATTGCACCGTTAATAATTGGGAAGGCCTGAAGATTGTGTGTGGTGTTGGGTCGCCTCTATATAACACGTAATGAGAAATGTGAGGATCTGGAATAAGGAAAATATAAGACTAGAGAGCTCAGACCATTAGTATGTAGTGAAGATATGAGAGAGAGAGAGAGAGAGAGAGAGAGAGAGAGAGAGATATTAGGATTCCCAGTGTATATAAACTTAATATACTGTATATCGTCTCCTTCATATACACTATATACTTATATGATACATTAAATAACAAAAAAAGATTCGGTACTCATCAAAGACCCCCCCTCTAGACAAGAATGGACCTTTCTAATTAGCATATCAAATCCCCAGTGACTATAGCGAGTGTCTTCATAATATCACCGGGCACGCTCCACACATACTTCTCCACCCGGTATAGCAAGAATAAACTCGCATCACTATCTCCAACACCCTCCTTGACAACATCCTTACCTCCTATATGGTGACGTCATAGAAACACCTGAGCAATTAATGATCGTAATTTGAAGTAGTAACAAAAGATTTCTTCGTCTCAGGGGCTTTGGAAATTAAGGAACTTCCGTTGACCTTGAAGTGTTATGGCCTTCTTGTGGGTCTTGTGTGATTTGTATGGTTAGTTTTGTCTTTTAGGGGCGATTAGTTCGTTGCGATATAATTATAACCTATATAAACACACACACACACACACACACACACACGCACGCACGCACACCTATAACATGTACTATACAATTAAACAACCCCTGATTTTCTATGTCCATCGTTTGTGTATAAGCTTGTGCTGGTTATGTGGGAACGTGTACTGAAGCCGTACAACAGGGAGCCGAAATACAACAATAACAACAGGTAATAAAGCCCCCCTAAGTTCGCTGTACGGTGTGTACATACGGGCATATACAAGCTATACCTACGCACATGACTAGCAACAATATATAAATGCACGAGTGACTGAACACGCTTATTTATTTCTTTATATATATATCAACATACATCAATTCAACACACAAAGTATTATTCTCTTAATATATAATGTCTATCATGCAGCGACAAAAAACAGCGGCACATACCAAGCGTTCAATGCGTCCAAATACCTGCTTTTGTTTTAATATACATACAGTCGCCTCTCAATAAACAAGTTCACTAATATGTCTCCAGATGTTCTCGTGTTTTGTCTCCCTCACCAACCAAGTTATTCACCACCGCCATATACGGTACGGGCGGCTAGATTTACTGTTTACCACTTACAAATATTTAATAGATCAACACAGACCCGGGCGAGCACCGCTGTCTTGGGCTATGGAGAGGTTTGGGGTTTATAGAACAATATGACCTGAGAATTTCCTTGGGTGAATTTATTTATGTTTCTTTATGTCGTGTGAGTGTGTTGGCTCGCTCGCCTCCCTCCGTCAACACAGCTCATACAAGTTATTATTATATTGAATCTATTAAACAGACCACAACATCCTGATCACCTGAAGATTAGACACGCCAGCTTATTTTACATGATTAAACACTAACCTAACCTATACCAACCTTCCAATGTGGGGTTAAGTGTTATGGGAGAAAACATTTTAAATCTACGTAATAAAACTGGGCGAGTTTACACGATATATTGATGTCTGTTTTAAGTACACATAATTTGACAATAAAATGTAACATATCACAAACAACAATAATTTGACAATAAAATATGTTGTTCTCTGTCTAAGCTAATGTGGCTGTGCAATTGAAAACTATTTTATTTCTCTTTAAAAAAGGTAATTATACAATAGAATGTTCTGATCTCGTAAAAAAAAAAACCTGATGTGAATTTTACAGTGGAAGGAGCGCTTACTACACCGATAACATCACCACCATTAACATACGCAACTCTGCCACGGAAATTTAGTATAATGCGAGGATGAAAAAAATTTACATCCCAAATGTACGTAGGTGTAATGTCGGGTTTTTGAGAGGCCTCTGGTGTCCGCTCACCGTAGTTAACCTCGTATAAAATGCTTCAACCCCCTTGTTGCGGTCAAACTATAACCCGTAACTATACCACAAAATAATGCCGGGTTGAGTATCGGCCTCTTTTCACTAACTAAGAGTTGCTGCCATAACTTATACAGACGAGCCACCGCCTTCATCCATCCACTCCTCTCCTCCACCGCCTGCAATTTAATAAAATCCACGCGTTTTGGGGCATAACATGCGGTGATTAGTAGTCGTTCACCATGATGTCAGCTGGTGTCAGCTCAGCATCTAGGTTAGGTTAGTTTAGCCTTTGGCTGCGTAACGTTAGGCAATAATTTAAGGAAGGTTAACTTGGCTTTGTTAGAACGGTACTTGTGGCATGGACCCTGGAGGACAACGTGGTGTGCAAAGAACCAATCAACACACGTGCAGACCTGCAGAGAAGTGGATATCGCCAAATGGCTGGTCATGGCTGCCGACAACAACACTTCTGAAGTCCCATAAAAATTATCATATCGCATGTTATGCCTCACTACATCGCCGCCAGAGTTCATTTCAATTTCAATTTGCAAAACACTTGTTCACTATTATGGGCTGTGAGACGCGGTCCAGCTGTTGCCTTACTTGGACCTTATGTATATGAGGGAATATTACCTTCTGGGGCCATGTACACGAGACACTACCTACCCTGTCAGACCACATGACGAACACCCAGGAGGAGGAAGTATAGGTTTAATAGATCAGTAATTACGAAAGAATTTGCAGATACCTCGAGAGATAAAGATTGACAGAGGCAAAGTTTCGACTCTTGGATATTGAATATTGTGTAACGTATAGTGTCATCTTTGTCACTACAGTACTGGTTATATGGTTGTGATTCTCCTCATGAGTCGAAAGGAGAAAATTAATAAACAAATAAAAGTTCTTCGGGGTATATTGAAGCTAAAGAAGAAGTAACAGCGATATATATATATATATATATATATATATATATATATATATATATATATATATATATATATATATATATATATATATATATATATATATATATATATATATATATATATAACCAACCGTATAAACATCAACCTCAGACATAGATAAATAAAGGTGTTGAATGGTATAAGGTCAATCACCAATTCTACCCCCCCCCATTTTTTTTATTAGATTTTAAATACCAATCACAGAACTTAATAGACAAAATATTGGATGGTGAAGCCAGGACCCTCCCTCCCTCCCTGGTCAGAGCTGAGGACTGTCCCTGCTGCTACTGCTGCGTTAATTTATAGAACCTGTTTCGTAATTACTGACGTTAATATGGTGACCAGGTGAGGTATCTTCCCCCCCCCCCACCTGTATATATCAACCTAAATCACTGGTATAGATTATATTATATACTCCATTAACCCCATCTGTTACTGTGACTTATAATGATCGTTGATATTAAGAAATACTTGTTATGCAGCTACATCATAGGCAGGATACGTTATCATTCTCATTAGTAGTAGAAGTAACAGAAGTAGTAGTATAAGGATTATTATTAGTAGTAGTGGTGGTGGTAGCATTAGTAGCAGAGGTAGGAGCAGCGGTTACCAGCACAGTACTTCACAAGCACCCAAATTTGCATTAAGTTGAACGTGTAAAGATTTATGTGACCGGTAGTGATAGTGACCCAACCATCTGGCGTAGGTCAGGCGAGGCTACAACTAACTACTAACCACCACCACTAATACTACCACTATTACCACTACCACTGTCACCACTACCATCACCACCACTAATACTACCACTACCACCGTCACCACTACCACCAACACCGTCACCAATCTCACCACCACTACTACCGCCATCATTACTACCATCATCACTACCACCATCCACTACTACCCCTGCCCACCACCACCACTGCCGCCGCCACCACCACCTACCACCATCCCCTCCTACCACCGTCCTCCTACCCACCATCCCCACCAATACCACCATCACCACTACCACCATCCCCACCAACCATCCCACCACTACCGACCATCCCCACCACTAC
>NW_024751637.1:0-4399 GCF_018991925.1 Homarus americanus
TAGGGAGTGACAGTTTTTCAAAAGTTTTCAAAATCTAATTGCTTGGGTTGATTATTTGTCTATCGGCCACGCTAATTCCGAATATGTTTGAGTTTTTACATCATTGCATTAGAAGGTTTGTGGATACTTTTTGGTATGAAAAATGAAAAAACTGTAAATAATAGGGACTGGCAATGTGGCACAACCTGTTAAAATCAAGTTATTGAATTGGATTATTGACTACTGTGTACACTGGTTCATAATATGCTATTGTTTTACAACTCAATGCTACAAATTATGCCAATATTTTTGCTGCAAGTCACCACACATGATATTTTGAAAACCAGGGTCTACCAATCTGGTGACATTCCTGCTCAAACTCTGATATGTGCTGCAGGCCAATGGCACAGAGTTTGTTGAGGCTCCTTGACGGGAATGCCTGAATTTATTCCACGGAATCTATTCACGCTATAATATTCGTCCCAGACTGATCAACGAATTCAGCCCAAGTAGCTTGACTTGGACAGTTAGACAAAATCTCATCCCTGACTTTTGAATAAATATTGTTCAATAGGTGGTGATATTGAAGTGCTGAAAGTTGTTTTTCTGTGTTGTTTTGCAGTTATTCAACCACAAGATGGGTCGTCCTAAGATTAGCAACACTCAGCTGCGCCAGTGGCAACGATATGTTCGGGGGTTTGGATGCCTCTGCCATCTAAAGTTGCCTCTGAACAGGAAGTTGGAAGTGCCCTGGCTTATGAAGCAGAAACGAGAGGGTTAAGGAGAAGAACAAATGCTTTTGATTATATGGATGCCACCAACAAGGTGACTGAGAAGGTACTGGATGTGTATAGGAAGGCCACTGTCCCCACTATCTCTGGAAATCAGGGTGAAAATGAGAGTCCACGACCTGTGGAGGATGCGGAGGGAGACGATGATGATGAAGGAAATGGACAGAAACAGAAAAGGAAGAAACGAAGACCGGGAAGCTGAAGATGAGGTTCGAGGATATAGCTGAGAAGTTGTTTGATGTGGCAGACGACAGCAAAGTGCACGAACGAGAGAAGCTTCCTGGCAGCCCAGAGGAAACTGGAAGGAGGGCTGCATTGATAGCGTTGAAAAAATTTGACTGCAGCTGAAAGAAGAGAGGGAGAAGGAAGGAAGAGGGCAAAGAAAAGGGCTGAGGAAGAGAGGAAAACTGAGAAGATGAGGTCAAAGAGTAAGGAGGAGATGGAGAGGATGTCGTAAAGTGTCGGCAATGGATGACAGTGCTCAGAAGAAGATAGTGATTATATGAGTCAATGACAATGAGTTCAAGGCTATGGTCGACAGGAGAGCAAGATCAGAGAAAAGGAAAAGGGAGAAAGAAGCCGAGGACAGGATCGGAGAAACTGCTGACAGGTTCAAGGTATCCAATGATGTAGTGGCTCACATCGCAAACACCATCAGAGCTGCAGACAACATCATAACTGAAGGGACAAGTCTAAAGTGACTAACTGGAAGAAAGTGGAGAGAGTCAGAAGAGGTCACGAGAACAGAAAAAAGAAAAGTTCAGGGGATTCAAGGTCAGAGGTCTCATGGTAGATGAGAGGATCAATGAGAACAAGATAGTGACTGGTGTAGGTGAGAAGAACCACAAGAGATTCATGGAAAGAGGAAGACTGTGCAGTGATGGGCTTCCATGTTCCATGAGCGGGAATGTCCGAATTCATTCCACGGAATCTATCCACGCCGTTGGTAATATTGGGCCCTGGTTTTCGAAATATATTTATGTGTGACTTGCATAATTTGTGTACATTGAGTTGTAAAACAATAGCATATTATGAACCAGTGTACACAGTAGTGAATAATCCAATTATTTGATTTTAACAGGTTGTGCCACATTGCCAGTCCCTTTATTATTTACAGTTTTTCTGCTTATGCCAAACCCAAAAGTATCCACAAACCTTCTAATGCAATGATGTAAAAAACTCAAACATATTCGGAATTAGCGGCCGATAGACAAATAATCCAACCCAAGCAATTAGATTTTGAAAACATTGCCAAACTGTCACCCTACTACTTACCTAACCTGACATAATCTAACCTAACCTGACGTAATCTGACCTAACCTGACATAATCTAACCTAACCTGACATAATCTAACCTAACCTCCCCGTCTGACATAAGCTAACCTAATCAAACCTAACTTTCCCACCTACCTAACATAACCTATCTACTTATTACCTACCTAACCTAACTTAACCCAACCTGACATAATCTAACCTAACCTATTGAAACTTAACTTAACCACCTACCTCATCTAACACCACTTTGTAATCTCTCTGTGCTACAGCTGACAGGATGAGTATGGGGGGCACAATAAACTAGCCTCTAAGTGGCAAAATTAACAAAACTAACCTAACCTAACCCAACCTGACTTAACCTAACCTGATCTGATCTATCCAACTTAAAAAACTTAGAATATATAATAAAGCCGTTAGGTTAATTTAGGCTAAATATGGTTGATTCATATTTTGTTTTGACAGAAATTCCCGGCAAAATAACGTATCTATATTGAGAACCACCGCCATGTTGGTTCCACGTTAACAAGACACGGATACACTACAGAATAACCCGCGTTCGTTTAACCTCAATTACTACAGTTTACTTTATAATCTTATTTCACAATCTTCACTACATCTCGCTTCACAATCTTCACTGCATCTCACTTCACAATCTTCACTACATCTCACTTCACAATCTTCACTACATCTCACCTCACAATCTTTACTACATCTCACCTCACAATCTTCACTACATTTCACTTCACAATCTTCACTACATCTCACTTCACAATCTTCACTACATCTCACTTCACAATCTTCACTACATCTCACTTCACAATCTTCACTACATCTCACTTCACAATCTTCACTACATCTCACTTCACAATCTTCACTACATCTCACTTCACAATCTTCACTACATCTCACTTCACAATCTTCACTACATCTCACTTCACAATCTTCACTACATCTCACTACACAATCTTCACTACATCTCACTTCACAACCTTCACTACATCTCACTTCACAATCTTCACTACATCTCACTTCACATCTTCACTACATCTCACTTCACAATCTTCACCATATCTCACTTCACAATCTTCACCACATCTCACTTCACAATCTTCACCAAATCTCACTTCACAATCTTCACCACATCTCACTTCACAATCTTTACCACATCTCACTTCACAATCTTCACTACATCTCACTTCACAATCTTCACTACATCTCACTTCACATCTTCACTACATCTCACTTCACAATCTTCACTACATCTCACTTCACAATCTTCACTACATCTCACTTCACAATCTTCACTACATCTCACTTCACAATCTTCACTACATCTCACTTCACAATCTTCACTACAACTCACTTCACAAATTTCACTACATCTCACTTCACAATCTTCACCACATCTCACTTCACAATCTTCACTACATCTCACTTCACAATCTTCACTACATCTCACTTCACAATCTTCACTACATCTCACTTCACAATCTTCACTATATCTCACTTCACAATCTTCACTACATCTCACTTCACAATCTTCACTACATCTCACTTCACAATCTTCACTACGTCTCACTTCACAATCTTCACTACATCTCACTTCACAATCTTCACTACATCTCACTTCACAATCTTCACTACATCTCACTTCACAATTTTCACTACATCTCACTTCACAGTCTTCACTACATCTCACTTCACAATCTTCACTACATCTCACTTCACAATCTTCACTACATCTCACTACACAATCTTCACTACATCTCACTTCACAACCTTCACTACATCTCACTTCACAATCTTCACTACATCCCACTTCACAATCTTCACTACATCTCACTTCACAATCTTCACTACATCTCACTTCACAATCTTCACTATATCTCTCTTCACAATCTTCACTACATCTCACTTCACAATGTTCACTACATCCCACTTCACAAACTTCACTACATCTCACTTCACAATCTTCACTACATCTCACTTCACAATCTTCACTACATCTCACTTCACAATCTTCACTACATCTCACTTCACAATCTTCACTACCTCTCACTTCACAATCTTCACTACATCTCACTACACAATCTTCACTACATCTCACTTCACAACCTTCACTACATCTCACTTCACAATCTTCACTACATCTCACTTCACATCTTCACTACATCTCACTTCACAATCTTCACCATATCTCATACAATCTTCACCACATCTCACAATCTTCACCACATCTCACTTCACAATCTTCTCTCCACATCTCACTTCACAATCTTCACCACATCTCACTTCACAATCTTTACCATCTCACTTCACAATCTTCACTACATCTCACTTCACAATCTTCACCA
>NW_024751638.1:0-42500 GCF_018991925.1 Homarus americanus
TCGTTACGTATTGCTTTGATGTTTGTGTTTACAGAGTCCCTTGATGTTGTGTTTACAGAGTCCCTTGATGTTTGTGTTTACAGAGTCCCTTGATGTTTGTGTTTACAGAGACCCTTGATGTTTGTGTTTATAGAGTCCCTTGATTATGTTTACAGAGTCCCTTGATGATTGTGTTTACAGAGACCCTTGATGTTTGTGTTTATAGAGTCCCTTGATTATGTTTACAGAGTCCCTTGATGTTTGTGTTTACAGAGTCCCTTGATGTTTGTGTTTATAGAGTCCCTTGATGTTTGTGTTTACAGAGTCCCTTGATGTTTGTGTTTACAGAGTCCCTTGATGATTGTGTTTACAGAGTCCCTTGATGATTGTGTTTACAGAGTCCCTTGATGTTTGTGTTTACAGAGTTCCTTGATGTTTGTGTTTACAGAGTCCCTTGATGATTGTGTTTACAGAGTCCCTTGATGATTGTGTTTACAGAGTCCCTTGGTGTTTGTGTTTACTGAGTCCCTTGATGAATGTGTTTACAGAGTCCCTTGATGTTTGTGTTTACAGAGTCCCTTGATGTTTGTGTTTACAGAGTCCCTTGATGTTTGTGTTTACAGAGTCCCTTGATGTTTGTGTTTACCGAGTCCCTTGATGTTTGTGTTTACAGACACCCTTGATGTTTGTGTTTACAGAGTCCCTTGATGTTTGTGTTTACAGAGTCCCTTGATGTTTGTGTTTACAGAGTCCCTTGATGTTTGTGTTTACAGAGTCCCTTGATGTTTGTGTTTACAGACACCCTTGATGTTTGTGTTTACAGAGTCCCTTGATGTTTGTGTTTACAGAGTCCCTTGATGTTTGTGTTTACAGAGTCCCTTGATGTTTGTGTTTACAGAGTCCCTTGATGTTTGTGTTTACAGAGTCCCTTGATGTTTGTGTTTACAGAGTCCCTTGATGTTTGTGTTTACAGAGTCCCTTGATGTTTGTGTTTACAGAGTCCCTTGATGTTTGTGTTTACAGAGTCCCTTGATGTTTGTGTTTACAGAGTCCCTTGATGTT
Organism: Homarus americanus; assembly: GCF_018991925.1. Taxonomy (NCBI): domain Eukaryota; kingdom Metazoa; phylum Arthropoda; class Malacostraca; order Decapoda; family Nephropidae; genus Homarus; species Homarus americanus. The sequence continues at coordinate 1,042 of NW_024751638.1, forward strand.
TGTGTTTACAGAGTCCCTTGATGTTTGTGTTTACAGAGTCCCTTGATGTTTGTGTTTACAGAGTCCCTTGATGTTTGTGTTTACAGAGTCCCTTGATGTTTGTGTTTACAGAGTCCCTTGATGTTTGTGTTTACAGAGTCCCTTGATGTTGGTGTTTACAGAGTCCCTTGATGTTTGTGTTTACAGAGTCCCTTGATGTTTGTGTTTACAGAGTCCCTTGATGTTTATGTTTACAGAGTCCCTTGATATTTGTGTTTACAGAGTCCCTTGATGTTTGTGTTTACAGGAGTCCTTGATGCTTGTGTTTAGAGTCCATAGGTATTTGTGTTTACAGAGTCCCTTAGTGTTTGTGTTTAGAGAGTCCCTTGGTGTTTGTGTTTTACAAGGGAGTCCCTTGATGTTTGTGTTTACAGGGGTCCCTTGATGTTTGTGTTTAGAGTCCCATACGTGTTTGTGTTTACAGAGTCTCCCTTGGTAATTTTATGTTTACTGAGTCCTTGATGTTTGTGTTTACAGGGTCCCTTGATGTTTGTGTTTACTAGGTCCCTTGATGTTTGTTTACTGAGTCCTTGATGTTTGTGTTTACAGAATCCCTTGGTGTTTGTGTTTACTGAGTCCCTTGATGTTTTGTGTTTCTTTTTCGTCTTTGTTATTATTGCTAAGTGAACACAATGTATTAAATGGTAGAGAGACAGAGAGAGACACACGTCAGTCTCTTATATGTTGTACCAAGAGAGAGAGACAGAGAGACACACGTCAGTCTCTATATGTTGTACCAAGAGAGAGACAGAGAGACACACGTCAGTCTCTATATGTTGTACCAAGAGAGAGACAGAGAGACACACGTCAGTCTCTATATGTTGTACCGAGAGACAGAGAGACACACCGTCTCTATATGTTGTACCAAAGAGAGACAGAGAGACACACGTCAGTCTCTATATGTTGTACCAAGAGAGAGACAGAGAGACACACTTCAGTCTCTATATGTTGTACCAAGAGAGAGACAGAGAGACACACTTCAGTCTCTATATGTTGTACCAGGAGAGAGACAGAGAGACACACGTCAGTCTCTATATGTTGTACCAAGAGAGAGACAGAGAGACACACGTCAGTCTCTATATGTTGTACCAAGAGAGAGAGACAGAGAGACACACGTCAGTCTCTATATGTTGTACCAAGAGAGAGACAGAGAGACACACGTCAGTCTCTATATGTTGTACCAAGAGAGAGACAGAGAGACACACTTCAGTCTCTATATGTTGTACCAAGAGAGAGACAGAGAGACACACGTCAGTCTCTATATGTTGTACCAAGAGAGAGACAGAGAGACACACTTCAGTCTCTATATATGTTGTACCAAGAGAGAGACAGAGAGACACACGTCAGTCTCTATATACTAACAAGAGAGAGACAGAGAGACACACGTCAGTCTCTATATGTTGTACCAAGAGAGAGACAGAGAGACACACGTCAGTCTCTTGTACAAAAGAGACAGAGACACACGTCAGTCTCTATATGTTGTACCAAGAGAGAGACAGAGACACACTTCAGTCTCTATATGTTGTACCAAGAGAGAGACAGAGAGACACACGTCAGTCTCTATATGTTGTACCAAGAGAGAGACAGAGAGACACACGTCAGTCTCTATATGTTGTACCAAGAGAGAGAGACAGAGAGACACACGTCAGTCTCTATATGTTGTACCAAGAGAGAGACAGAGAGACACACGTCAGTCTCTATGTTGTACCAAGAGAGAGACAGAGAGACACACGTCAGTCTCTATATGTTGTACCAAGAGAGAGACAGAGAGACACACGTCAGTCTCTATATGTTGTACCAAGAGAGAGAGAGAGAGAGACACACGTCAGTCTCTATATGTTGTACCAAGAGAGAGACAGAGAGACACACGTCAGTCTCTATATGTTGTACCAAGAGAGAGACAGAGAGACACACGCAGTCTCTATATGTTGTACCAAGAGAGAGACAGAGAGACAGAGATACACGTCAGTCTTATATGTTGTACCAAGAGAGAGAGAGAGACACACGTCAGTCTCTATATGTTGTACCAAGAGAGAGACAGAGAGACACGTCAGTCTCTATATGTTGTTACCAAGAGAGACAGAGAGACACACGTCAGTCTCTATATGTTGTACCAAGAGAGAGACAGAGAGACAGAGAGACACACGTCAGTCTCTATATGTTGTACCAAGAGAGAGACAGAGAGACACACGTCAGTCTCTATATGTTGTACCAAGAGAGAGACAGAGAGAGCACACGTCAGTCTCTATATGTTGTACCAAGAGAGAGACAGAGAGACACACGTCAGTCTCTATATGTTGTACCAAGAGAGAGACAGAGAGACACACGTCAGTCTCTATATGTTGTACCAAGAGAGAGACAGAGAGACACACGTCAGTCTCTATATGTTGTACCAAGAGAGAGACAGAGAGACACACTTCAGTCTCTATATGTTGTACCAAGAGAGAGACAGAGAGACACGTCAGTCTCATGTGAAGAGAGAGACAGAGAGACACACTTCAGTCTCTATATGTTGTACCAAGAGAGAGACAGAGAGACACACGCGTCGTCTCTATATGTTGTACCAAGAGAGAGACAGAGAGACACACTTCAGTCTCTATATGTTGTACCAAGAGAGAGACAGAGAGACACACGTCAGTCTCTTATATGTTGTACCAAGAGAGAGACAGAGAGACACACTTCAGTCTCTATATGTTGTACCAAGAGAGAGACAGAGAGACACACTCAGTCTCTATATGTTGTACAAGAGAGAGAGAGAGAGACACACTTCAGTCTCTATATGTTGCACAAGAGAGAGAGACAGAGAGACACACGTCAGTCTCTATATGTTGTACCAAGAGAGACAGAGAGACACACTTCAGTCTCTATATGTTGTACCAAGAGAGAGACAGAGAGACACACGTCAGTCTCTATATGTTGTACCAAGAGAGACAGAGACAACACTCAGTCTCTATATGTACCAAGAGAGAGACAGAGAGCACACGTCAGTCTCTATATGTTGTAACAAGAGAGAGACAGAGAGACACACTTCAGTCTCTATATGTTGTACCAAGAGAGAGACAGAGAGACACACGTCAGTCTCTATATGTTGTACCAAGAGAGAGACAGAGAGACACACGTCAGTCTCTATATGTTGTACCAAGAGAGAGACAGAGAGACACACGTCAGTCTCTATATGTTGTACCAAGAGAGAGACAGAGAGAGCACACACGTCAGTCTCTATATGTTGTACCAAGAGAGAGACAGAGAGACACACGTCAGTCTCTATATGTTGTACCAGAGAGAGACAGAGAGAACACGTCGTCTCTATATGTTGTACCAAGAGAGAGAGACAGAGAGACACACGTCAGTCTCTATATGTTGTACCAAGAGAGACAGAGAGACACACGTCAGTCTCTATATGTTGAAAGAGAGAGAGACAGAGAGACACACGTCAGCTCTATATGTTGTACCAAGAGAGAGAGACAGAGAGACACACGTCAGTCTCTATATGTTGTACCAAGAGAGACAGAGAGACACACGTCAGTCTCTATATGTTGTACCAAGAGAGAGACAGAGAGACACACGTCAGTCTCTATATGTTGTACCAAGAGAGAGACAGAGAGACACACGTCAGTCTCTATATGTTGTACCAAGAGAGAGACAGAGAGACACACGTCAGTCTCTATATGTTGTACCAAGAGAGAGAGACAGAGAGACACACGTCAGTCTCTATGTTACCAAGAGAGAGACAGAGAGACACACGTCAGTCTCTATATGTTGTACCAAGAGAGAGAGACAGAGAGACACACGTCAGTCTCTATATGTTGTACCAAGAGAGAGACAGAGACACACGTCAGTCTCTATATGTTGTACCAAGAGAGAGACAGAGAGACACACGTCAGTCTCTATATGTTGTACCAAGAGAGAGACAGAGAGACACGTCGCCCCTATATGTTATAAGAGAGAGAGAAGAGAGCACACGTCAGTCTCTATATGTTGTACCAAGAGAGACAGAGAGACACACGTCAGTCTCTATATGTTGTACCAAGAGAGAGACAGAGAGACACACGTCAGTCTCTATATGTTGTACCAAGAGAGAGAGACAGAGAGACACACGTCAGTCTCTATATGTTGTACCAAGAGAGAGAGACAGAGACACACGTCAGTCTCTATATGTTGTACCAAGAGAGAGAGGTTTTTTTGAGAGAGACAGAGAGACACACGTCAGTCTCTATATGTTGTACCAAGAGAGAGACAGAGAGACACACGTCAGTCTCTATATGTTGTACCAAGAGAGAGACAGGAGCCACGTCAGTCTCTATATGTTAACAGAGAGACAGAGAGACACACGTCAGTCTCTATATGTTAAGAGAGACAGGAACACGTCAGTCTTATATGTTGTACCAAGAGAGAGACAGAGAGACACACGTCAGTCTCTCTATATGTTGTACCAAGAGAGAGACAGAGAGACACACGTCAGTCTCTATATGTTGTACTGAGAGAGACAGAGAGACACACGTCAGTCTCTATATGTTGTACCAAGAGAGAGACAGAGAGACACACGTCAGTCTCTATATGTTGTACCAAGAGAGAGAGACAGAGAGACACACGTCAGTCTCTATATGTTGTACCAAGAGAGACAGAGAGACACACGTCAGTCTCTATATGTTGTACCAAGAGAGACAGAGAGACACACGTCAGTCTCTATATGTTGTACCAAGAGAGAGACAGAGAGACAGAGAGACACACGTCAGTCTCTATATGTTGTACCAAGAGAGAGACAGAGAGACACACGTCAGTCTCTATATGTTGTACCAAGAGAGAGACAGAGAGACACACCTTCCAGTCTCTATATGTTGTACCAAGAGAGAGACAGAGAGACACACGTCAGTCTCTATATGTTGTACCAAGAGAGAGACAGAGAGACACACGTCAGTCTCTATGTTGTACTAAGAGAGAGACAGAGAGACAATAGTCGCTCTATGTTGTACCAAGAGAGAGACAGAGAGACACACGTCAGTCTCTATATGTTGTACCAAGAGAGAGACAGAGAGACACACGTCAGTCTCTATATGTTGTACCAAGAGAGAGACAGAGAGACACACGTCAGTCTCTTATGTTGTACCAAGAGAGACAGAGAGACACACGTCAGTCTCTATATGTTGTACCAAGAGAGAGACAGAGAGACACACGTCGTCTCTATATGTTGTACCAAGAGAGAGACAGAGACACACGTCGTCTCTATATGTTGTACCAAGAGAGAGACAGAGAGACACACGTCAGTCTCTGTATGTTGTACCAAGAGAGAGACAGAGAGACACACGTCAGTCTCTATATGTTGTACCAAGAGAGACAGAGAGACACACGTCAGTCTCTATATGTTAAATCAAGAGAGAGACAGAGACACACGTCAGTCTCATATGTTGTACCAAGAAGAGAAGAGAGACACACGTCATTTCACATAACAATCCCCACCCAAAGTGAACAGGTTCCCATGGCAAAGGTTTCTTAGTAATTTGAGATGTAAACATTGTATTAAGCATCTGATACCCGGAAGATTGAACCCTCAGCTATCCCTGAAGATTGAACCTCAGCTTATTCCCCGGAAGATTGAACCTCAGCTTATTCCCCGGAAGATTGAACCTCAGCTTATTCCCCGGAAGATTGAACCCTCAGCTTATTCCCCCGGAAGATTGAACCCTCAGCTTATTCCCCCGGAAGATTGGGCCCCCAGCTTAGTTGACGCTTACAGTCCACGCCCAAGGTCGTCCAAGTTTTAGATATAAATAGTATAGCGGGGACAGGCAGAAGGTAAACAACATGGCGGGGACGGGCAGAAGGTAAACAACATGGCGGGGACAGGCAGAAGGTAAAACAACATGGCGGGGACGGCAGAAGGTAAACAAATATGGCGGGGACAGGCAGAAGGTAAACAAAATGATGGGGACGGGCAGAAGGTAAACAACATGGCGGGAACAGGCAGAAGGTAAACAACATGGCGGGACGGGCAGAAGGTAAACAACATGGCGGGGACGGGCAGAAGGTAAACAACATGGCGGGGACGGGCAGAAGGTAAACAACATGGCGGGGACAGGCAGAAGGTAAAACAAAATGGCGGGACGGGCAGAAGAAACAACATGGCGGGGACGGGAGAAGGTAAACAACATGGCGGGACGGGCAGAAGGTAAACAACATGGCGGGGACAGGCAGAAGGAAACAACATGGCGGGGACGGGCAGAAGGTAAACAACATGGCGGGGACAGGCAGAAGGTAAACAACATGGCGGGGACAGGCAGAAGGTAAAACAACATGGCGGGACAGGCAGAAGGTAAACAACATGGCGGGGACAGGCAGAAGGTAAACAACATAGCGGGGACAGGCAGAAGGTAAAACAACATGGCGGGACGGGCAGAAGGTAAACAACATGGCGGGACAGGCAGAAGGTAAACAACATGGCGGGACGGGCAGAAGGTAAACAACATGGCGGGACGGGCAGAAGGTAAACAACATGGCGGACGGCAGAAGGTAAACAACATGGCGGGACAGGCAGAAGGTAAACAACATGGCGGGGACGGCAGAAGGTAAACAACATGGCGGGGACGGGCAGAAGGTAAACAACATGGCGGACGGGCAGAAGGTAAACAACATGGCGGGACAGGCAGAAGGTAAACAACATGGCGGGACGCAGAAGGTAAACAACATGGCGGGACAGGCAGAAGGTAAACAACATGGCGGGGACAGGCAGAAGGTAAACAACATGGCGGGGACAGGCAGATAAAACACCATGGCGGGGACAGGCAGAAGGTAAACAACATGGCGGGGACAGGCAGAAGGTAAAACAACATGGCGGGACAGGCAGAAGGTAAACAACATGGCGGGACGGGCAGAAGGTAAACAACATGGCGGGGACAGGCAGAAGGTAAACAACATGGCGGGGACAGGCAGAAGGTAAACAACATGGCGAGGACAGGCCGAAGGTAAACAACATGGCGGGACAGGCAGAATAAACAACATGGCGAGGACAGGCAGAAGGTAAAACAAATATGGCGGGGACAGGCAGAAGGTAAACAACATGGCGAGGACAGGCAGAAGGTAAACAACATGGCGGGGACAGGCAGAAGGTAAACAACATGGCGAGGGACGGCAGAAGGTAAACAAATGGCGGGACAGGCAGAAGGTAAACAACATGGCGGGGACAGGCAGAAGGTAAACAACATGGCGAGGACGGGCAGAAGGTAAACAACATGGCGGGGACAGCAGAAGGTGGAACGATCACTTACAGAAAATGATGAGTTTTTTCTTTGTTTTGCATTTCTAAGATAGAGTGACAGATGACGCTCCTCTCTCTCTCTCTTAACTGGTTTAAACTGGACAGAACGTCGTCTTATCTTACGTAGTTTAGTCATACATACATACATACTACATACATACACACACACACACACACACACACACACAAACATACATACATACATACATACATCATACATACATACATACATACATACATACATACATACATACATACATACATACATACACACACACACACATCCGTACATACACACACACACAGGTCACACACACACACACACAGGTACACAGACACACACACATACAGGTACACACACACTTTGAGCCAGATTTTTCAATAAACCGTTAATTATTATTATTTACACACACACACACACACACACATACACACACACACACACACACACACACACACACACACACACACACACACACAGAACATAAGAACATAAGAACATAAGGAGTCTGCAATAGGCCGGTTGGCCTGTGCATGGCAGCTCCTGTCGAGAGTTACAACCACTCTCTATCATCCATGAATCTATCTAGCCTCCTTTTAAAACTTTCCAGCGTTCCAGCACTTACTATAAAGTTGCTAAGCTTGTTCCACTCGTCCACCACCCTATTTGTGAACCGGTTCCTTCCTATCTCCCTCCTAAACCTAAACTTATCCAACTTAAATCCGTTACTACGAGTCCTATCCTGTTCGGATATTATAAGAATTTTATTGATTCCCTTCACCCACTTAAATACTTCTATCATATCTCCCCGCACTCTTCGTCTTTCTAGGGAATGCAAGTTTAGTTTCTTTAACCTATCCTGATATGGAAGGTTTCTAAGTCCCGGAATCATTTTTGTCATTCTTCGCTGCACCGACTCTAGTGAATTTATATCCATTCTGTAATAGGGGCACCAGAACTGAACCGCATAATCGAGGTGCGGCCTGACTAGCGCAAGATATAGTTGCAATAAGACCTCTGCACTCTTGTTACTTACACTTCTAGATATAAAACCCAATACTCTGTTTGCCTTATTTCGAACATTAACGCATTGTTTTCTAGGCCGTTGGTCCGGGCTTACAAGTACCCCTAGGTCTCTTTCACAAGTCGACTTCTCTAGGTTGATGTTGTTAAGGCTGTATACATTGACAGTATTTGTTCTTCCAATATTAAGTACGCTGTACTTGCTGGTGTTGAATTTCATTTTGCCATTTTTCAGACCACTCCTGCAGTATATTTAGATCCTCCTGTAGTGCATTTGCATACTGCCTTGAATTAATCTGCCGCCCTATTTTGGTGTCATCCGCAAACTTGCTTATGTCACTGCTGATCCCAGTATCTAAATCGTTTATGTAGATTATGAACAAGATTGGGTCTAGTACTGACCCCTGGGGAACCCCACTGGTTACACGGCCCCACTCAGATTTAACACCATCTACGCTGACCCTCTGTGTTCTATCGGTGAGCCATGATTTTATCCAATTTAAAACTTTCCCCTCGATACCACGAGCCTTAATTTTTCTCAGAAGCCTCTGATGCGGTACTCTGTCAAATGCTTTGCTAAAGTCTTAGTAAATAACATCGTAATTTTCGTCATTATCTACTACCTCGAAGACTTTCCTAAAAACGTCAGCAGATTTGTTAGACAAGATTTTCCCTTTGTAAACCCATGTTGAGAGTCGTAGATTAATTTGCTTTTCTCTAGATGCGATCAGATGCTATCTGCTATAATTGATTCAAGAAATTTCCCCACTACTGACGTCAAACTGATCGGCCGGTAATTTGACGCTGATGCGCACAAACACACACACACACACAAACACACACAGGTACACACACACACTCACACAGGTACACACACTCACACAGGTACACACACACGCACACACACACACAGGTACACACACACACACACACATACAGGTACACACACACACACACACACACAGGTACACACACACACACACACAGGCACACACACACACACACAGGTACACACACACACACACACACACAGGTACACACACACACACAGGTACACACACACACACATACACACACACCTGGTACACGCACACACACAGGTACACACACACACAGGTACACACACACAGGTACACACACTCACACACACACACACACACACACACACACACACACACAGGTACACACACACACACACACAGGTACACACACACACACACAGGTACACACTCACAGGCACACACACACACACACACAGTACACACACACACACACACAGGTACACACACACACACACAGGTACATATCAGTAACAACCTGACGGTATAGGGAGCGTGAGGTGAGAACCTCTTGATAACTCGCCAGGTGAGGTGATGAGTCAGTCCCTCCACCCCTACCTCCACCCAGCCACCCACCCTCCACCCAGCCACCCACTACCTCCACCCAGCCACCCACTACCTCCCACCCAGCCACCTCCACCCAGACACCTCCATCCAGCCACCTCCACCCAGCCACCCACTACCTCCACCCAGCCACCCACCCACCCAGCCACCTCCACCCAGCCACCCACTACCAGCCACCCACCCACCCCCACTACCCCACCCAGCCACCCACTACCTCCACCCAGCCACCCACTACCTCACCCACCTCCCCACCCCATCCACCACCCCACCCAGCCACCCACACCACCACCAGCCACCCACTACATCCACCCAGCCACCTCCACCCAGCCACCACTACCTCCACCCAGCCACCTCCACCCAGCCACCCACTACCTCCCCAGCCACCCACACCTCCACCTAGTCACCCACTTCCTCCACCCACCACCCACTCACCTCCACCCTCCACTACCTCCAAGTCACCCACCCTCCACCCAGTCACCCACCACCCACCACTACCTCCACCCCACCCACTACCTCCAACCACCCACCACCCACTACCTCCACCCAGTCACCCACTACCTCCTCCCACCACCCTCTAACTCCACCCAGCCACCCACTACCTCCGCCCTACCTCCACCCAGCCACCCACTACCTCCACCCAGCCACCTACTTCCTCCACCGAGTCACCCACTACCCACCCAGCCACCCACTTCCTCCACCTAGTCACCCACTTCCTCCACCCACCACCACTACCTCCACCCACCATCCACCTCCACCCAGTCACCCACTGCCTCCACCCAGTCACCCACTACCTCCACCCACCACCTACCCTCCACCCACCACCCTCTAACTCCACCCAGCCACCCACCACCTCCTGTCACTACCACCACCCACCACTCACTACCTCCACCCACCACCCACTACCTCCCCACACCCACTCCCCCCACCACCACTTCCTCCACCGAGTCACCCACTACCTCCACCCACTACCTCCAACCAGTCACCCACTACCTCCACCCACTACCTCCACCCAGTCACCCACTACCTCCCACCACCCTCTAACTCCACCCAGCCACCCACCACCTCCCCCACCACCCTCCACTACCACCTCTACCTCCACCCACCACCCACTACCCACCACCTCCACTCAGTCACCCACTACCTCCACCCAGTCACCCACTACCTCCACCCAGTCACCCACTTCCTTCTTCCCACCACCACTACCTCCTCCCAACCACCCACTACCTTCATCCACCACCCACCACCTCCACCCACCACCCACACCTCCACCCAGTCACCCACCCGCCACCCAGTACCCACCACCCAGTCACCCACTCCTCCACCCACCACCCACTACCTCCCACCCAGCCACCCACTTCTCCACCGAGTCACCCACCACTCCACCCACCACCCACTACCTCCACCACACCCACCCTACCTCACCCAGCCACCCACTACCTCCACCCAGTCACCCTACCTCCTCCCAACCACCCACTACCTTCTCTCATCCACCACCCACTTCCTCCACCCACCACCCACTCACTCCCCCCCCCCCTTCATCCACCACCCACTACCTCACCCAGCTCCTCCACCTAATCACCCACTTCCTCCACCCACCACCTCCTCCCAACCACCCACTCACCTTCACCCACACCTCCACCCACCACCCACTACCTCCACCCAACCACCCACTACCTCCACCTAGTCACCCACTTCCTCCACCCACCACCCACTACCTCCACCCACCATCCACTACCTCCACCCAGTCACCCACTGCCTCCACCCAGTCACCCACTTCCTCCACCCACCACCTACTACCTCCACCCACCACCCACTACCTCCACCCAGTCACCCACTACCTCCACCCACTACCTCCACCCAGTCACCCACTACCTCCACCCAGCCACCCCTACCTCCACCCAGCCACCCTCTAACCTCCACCCAGCCTCCTCCACCCAGCCACCCACTACCTCCACCCAGCCACCCACTACCTCCACCCAGTTACCCACTACCTCCACCCAGCCACCCACTACCTCCACCCAGCCACCCACCTCAGGGTCTCGGGTACAGTGGGTGACCGCTAATACGACTTACCTTTCACCTGTCGATACCTGGCGCACCGGAAGCCACCCAGGAGAGAGAGAGAGAGAGAGAGAGATTACTGCTGAAAATGAACTGGAAATTAGATGAGGCCAGGTGTATCAGGTAACTCTCTCTCTCTCTCTCTCTCTCTCTCTCTCTCTCACGGCAACACACCTGGCAGGATACAAGACATAATTCAACACCATCATTAACTAACACACACACACACACACATCCTTGTTTACTTTTGGGGTCAGTGGGTGAGAGACAATTGGACCAACACTGGGCAGAGTGAGAGTTCAGGCTATGTAACTAGGTTAGGTTTGGTTAGGTTAGGTTAGGTTAGGTTAAGTCAGTGTAACTAGGTTGGGTAGTTAATGTATTACAGGACGAAAAGAAGAGAGGCTCTAATAACGACATAAGAACATAAGAATGGAGGAAACTGCAGCGGGCCTATTGGACCATACTGGGCAGTCCCGTTTACACCCAACCCCTATTGCTCATATATCCATCCAACCTATGTTAGACGCTATCCAGGGTATTAGAGTTAATGATGATGTTTGGTAACTTGTGCCATACTTCCACTACTCTATTTCTAAACCAATGTTTTCTTATCTCGCGCCTAAATCTAAATTTGTCTAATTTAAAACCATTGTTATGAGTTCGCTCCTGGTTGGATAGTTTGAGTACCTTTGTTATATCACCTTTGTTTAGCCCTGACTTCCACTTATACACCTCTATCAGGTTGCCCCTCACTCTACGTCCCTCGAGGGAGTGCAAATTAAGATGCTTTAACCTGTCTCTATACTCAAGGTTCCTAATGCCCGGGATTAGTCTTGTCATTCTCCTCTGAATTCTTTCTAGGGATTCTATATCCATTCTGTAGTACGGTGACCAGAACTGAACTGCGTAATCCAGGTGTGGTCTCACAAGATATAGTGTTAGGATGACCTCGCTAGTCTTGTAACTAACATTCCTTTGTATTGGTGTTAAGTGAAGGTGTTGTCCAGTTAGGGTAAAGTCTCAGTGTTAATTTTGTCGTCTTCACTTGACAGTTTTATGTCAAATAATTTTTAAATGAAAATCTTTAATGATTGAATAATATTGATCAATAATTCATCATAATGGCCAACACGTGTTAGGTTAGGTTAGGTTAAATAAGCTGGGGAAACCAATCTCCAGGTGAGTCCTAATTTTTATTGGAAAGGATTTACCTGAAACTACGTACAACCATATGAACGGTGCTTCATAACCACCACCACCACCACCACCACCACCACCACGGTGCTTCATAACCACCACCACCACCACCACCACCACCACCACCACCACCACCACCACCACCACCACCACCCACCACCACCACCACTACCGCCACCACACCACCACCCACCACCACCACCACAACCACCCACCACCACCACCACAACCACCACCACCACCACCACCACCACCCCACCACACCACCACCACCACCACCACCACCACCACCACCACCACCACCACCAACCACCACCACCACCACCACCACCACCACCACCACCACCACCACCACCACCACCACCCACCACCACACCACCACCACCACCACACCACCACTACCATCACCACTCACCACCACCACCACCACCACCCACCACACCACCACTGAGGAGGAACCTATGAGGGAGGAAGTGATAGCAGTACCCCAGAGGTCGTAGGTCCTTCTGCACTGCCCCGTCATCAGTCAGATATGGAAGGTTAGGTTAGGTTAGGTTAGGTTCTTCAGGTGGTGGCAAGAGGGGGGGGGTGACCTATCTGGCAGTAGTGGAGAAGGTCCTACATGCTCATGTTGTCGATACTACTACTTCACACACACACACACACACACACACACACACACACACCAGATACGCGACAATGTAAGCATTTCAACTTTCTAACTGTGGTTAATCAAATTGTGTACACAGTAGGCGTCTCTCTCTCTCTTCTCTCTCTTCTCTCTCATTCTATCTGTCTATCTATCTCTTACAAACACACACACACACACACACACTGACCCAAACACATACACACACACACATACACACGCTGACACAAACACACACACACACACACAGCGTGACACTAATAACAAAAACTATTAATGTTCTTATATATGTATTAGAGAACAAGTGAGTTTCACCTTTAGACGCCAACAGATGATCTGGTCTAACGGTACATCTGTTATTACCACCAATGACTGCAGCATTAAACAGTGGTGTACGTACGTTAGTTATGGCCACCGTAAGATGAAACAGAAAATGACGTCAACAGATTTCCGTTTGTTCTTATAAACAGAGGAAGTGGAGCAAACGGGTCAATATGTTTCTGTTTTTTTTTTAATGACTGTTTGAAAGAAATAGAAAACGCAACGGGGTATGACTGCTTGGTGATGCGGGGGGTGGTCTTGGTGGTGAGAGAGAGAGAGAGAGAGAGAGAGAGAGAGAGGAAATTAACTTCTTGGAGGCAGGAAATTAGACGTGGAGACAGTAAGACACTTGGATCACAGCATCGACCTAGGAGATACAGGTCATTGCTAGGAGATACAGAAGTTGTCATCATACTAGTGCGTTAATGTTCGAAATAAGGCAAACAGAGTATTGGTTATCTAAGTGGTAACAAGAGTGCAGAGGTCTATTGCAACTATATCTTGCGCTAGTCAGGCAGCCTCCATTACGCGGTTCAGTTCTGTGCCCTATTATAGAATGGATATGAATTCACTGAGTCGGTAGCGAAGAATGACAAAATTATTCCGGGACTTAGAAACCTTCCATATCAGGATAGGTTAAAGAAACTTAACTTGTATTCCTAGAAAGACGAAAGAGGAGATATGATAGAAGTATTTAAGTGGGTGAAGGGAATCAATAAAATTTTATAATATCTGAGCAGGATAGACCTGTAGTAACGATTTAAGTTGGATAAGTTTAGGTTTAGGAGGGAGATAGGAAGAACTGGTTCACAAATAGAGTGGTGGACGAGTGGAACAAGCTTAGCAACTTTGTAGTAAGTGCTGAAGGCTGGAAGGTTTGAAAGGAGGCTAGATAGATTCATGGATGATAGAGTAACTCCTCGAGAAGAGCTGCCATGCACAGACCAACCTGCCTATTGCAGACTCCTTATGTTCTTATGCTCAAGTTGTCATCATACGGGTTGTCATCATACCTATAGGGTTCTCGCAGCATCTACTCAAGGTTGCTCATCTATGGGTTAAGTCATCATACCAAGGGTTAAGTCATCTACTAGGTTGTCATCATACTCAAGGGTTAAGTCATCATACTCAAGGGGTTAAGCCATCTGTTGCTTCATCATTGTCATACCAAGGTTGTTCATCATACTCAGGTTGTCATCTCGGGGTATATAATTGTCATCTACCGGGTTAGCATCTACCAGGTGTCATGGGTTCATTGGGTTGGGTTGTTTGTGTGGTTTTTGGGTTTTGTTGGTTGTATATACTAAGGGTCATCGCACTCAAGGGTTGTCATCATACCTCAAGGGTTAAGTCATCATACTCAAGGTTGCCATCATATCCATGTTGTTATCATACTCAAGGGTTAAGTCATCATACTCAAGGGTTAAGTCATCGTACTCAAGGGGTTAAGTCATCATACTCAAGGGGTTAAGTCATCGTACTCAAGGGGTTAAGTCATCATACTCAAGGGGTTAAGTCATCATACTCAAGGGGTTAAGTCATCATACTCAAGGGGTTAAGTCATCATACTCAAGGGGTTAAGTCATCATGTGTTGGTTACAGTTGTGTTGTCTGTCACGGGTTAGACCAATACACACACACACACAGACACACACACACACACACACACACACACACTGCTATGTTTATTATGCCCCGTCACCAACACTATATCGGTTTGGTTTTCTGTCCTAGGGGGCTGTTATGTATGGTCTCTCTCTCTCTCTCTCTCTCTCTCTCTCTCTCTCTTCTGGTAATGTTTATAAGAGGAGGGAGTGGTTGGGAAATGAGTGTTAGCGTTTGTTGTGGTTTAGCGTCAGGTGCTTGAGCGCTAACTTTCAACAGGTAAGCGCTGAGGTAGCAACACTCGCTATGTATAATGCTGACGTTAGCGTGGTGTATCGTTAACGAGGTGGGGGGAGGGGGCAGTGAGTGTGTGTGTGTGTAATATTCAATTCAATTTCAATTTCAATTGTTTATTCCTTGATAGAGGAAGAGGGATCCTAGTGCTGTCACTAGGTACCCCTGTACAATAACACCAGAAGCATCTGGCAAGTGTGACAAGTATATACAGTATAAATATTTTATAGGGGCTTACTAAAGCCTAAGGAAGGAAGGATATTCCTTTAACACATAATCAATATTATTTACATAATATCTGGCCAGTATTGGGAGGGTCATCGTGTCTCCGTCAGGGGGTCGAGGAGTGGTGGTCCAGCAGGCGTCACGGAAGCGTTGTGTGTGGGGACATCTTAGGAGGTAGTGGATAAGGGTGCGGCTGTCGGGTCTTCTGCATAATGCACAAGAGCGTTGCTCAGGGGAGGCGGGGATACCAATCTCCCAAGCAAAGTCATACCCAATCATGATACGGGCAGCAATCACGTCCCCTTTCCGCGACCCTTTCCCATAGACATACGAGAGGTCAGGAAGTTTACGGAGGACATCGTACCAGGTGGGCGGGGAGTCCAGGGGGATGGCTGCTTCCCGAGCTTCTCTCTGTTTGCGGCGAATTTGGGTCCAAAGCTGTAAAAGTGTTCGAGGAATGCGTTCTATTTTGTATGTATAGGTCACCATAAACATCTCTCGTACACTTGAACAAAAGCCACACACACACACACACACACACACACACACACACACACACACACACACACACACACACACACACCTATCTCACCTTTCCAAATTAACTACATCAATTATCAATCGTTACCTGAAATCATACTTTGTAATTACGCAACATCTCTTAATTACCACACAGGTGTTACCATACAGGTGTTACCATACAGGTGTTACCATACAGGTGTTACCATACAGGTGTTATACAGGAGTTATCATACAGGTGTTACCATACAGGTGTTATCATACAGGTGTTACCATACAGGTGTTACCATACAGGTGTTATCACACAGGTTATCATACAGGTGTTAATACACAGGCAAGCCACCACAACAGGCAGCCACCACACAGGTGTTAATACACAGGAGTTATCATACAGGTGTTACCATACAGGTGTTATCATACAGGTGTTACCATACAGGTGTTACCATACAGGTGTTATCATACAGGTGTTATCATACAGGTGTTATCATACAGGTGTTAACATACAGGTGTTACCATACAGGTGTTACCATACAGGTGTTACCATACAGGTGTTATCATACAGGTGTTACCATACAGGTGTTATCATACAGGTGTTACCATACAGGTGTTACCATACAGGTGTTATCATACAGGTGTTACCATACAGGTGTTACCATACAGGTGTTACCATACAGGTGTTACCATACAGGTGTTACCATACAGGTGTTACCATACAGGTGTTATCATACAGGTGTTACCATACAGGTGTTACCATACAGGTGTTACCATATGTATTGTAGGTTATTGTAGTGAGGTTGTTGGGTGCAGTGTTGCCATATTTCTGCTTAGTATGGTATAAGAGCGAGGTGTGGCTGTTATGGTTGGTGGGGGGATTGGCAACACTGCATGTCAGGTGTTTTAAAGTGTAGCGTGTCAGCTCTCTCTCTCTCTCTCTCTCTCTCTCTCTCTCTCTCTCTCTCTCTCTCTCTCACCAGGGGCCCGGGACAGAGGGTGTAAGGGGCCAGCTGTGTGTATTGTTACCAATGTTTTGTCTCGGGTTGAAAAAAATAATATTTAGTGCTGTAGAAAAGTTCATTGTGTGTGTGTGTGTGTGTGTGTGTGTGTGTATGTGTGTATGACTGTGGCGACCTGTGGTATAATGGTCAGCATGCTCGCCTCGCAAGCTAGTGGACCCGGGTTTGATCCCCGGGCAGGGTGAAACTATGGGCAAGTTTCTGTACGCCATTTGCCTCTGTCTACCCAGCAGTAATTGGGGACCTGGATGTTGATTTGCGGATCGTGTTCCGGGGTAATGGTTAGCCAGTGCAGTTGGCGAGTTGTCAGGTCTTCTCGAACTATTCCTTGACACTGGGTTATGCAGCTCGTTAACTCAGGGTGTGGTTGTTGTGTTGGCGACAGCTTCTACACCTTAAACACTGGGTCATGCAACTCGTTAACTCAGGGTGTGGTTGTTGTGTTGGCGACAGCTTCTTCACCTTAAACACTGGGTCATGCAGCTCGTTAACTTAGGGTGTGGTTGTTGTGTTGGCGACAGCTTCTACACCTTAAACACTGGGTCATGCAACTCGTTAACTCAGGGTGTGGTTGTTGTGTTGGCGACAGCTTCTACACCCTAAACACTGGGTCATGCAGCTCGTTAACTCAGGGTGTGGTTGTTGTGTTACATAGCTTTCACCTAAACACTGGGCGCAGCCTGTTAACTCAGGGTGGTTGTTGTGTTGGCGACAGCTTCTACACCTAAACACTGGGTCATGCAGCTCGTTAACTCAGGGTGGTTGTTATGTTGGCGACAGCTTCTTCACCTTAAAAACACTGGGTCATGCAGCTCAAGCTAACTCAGGGTGTGGCTATAGTTGGCGACAGCTTCTACACCTTAATCACTGGGTCATGCAGCTCGTTAACTCAGGGTGTGGTTGTTGTTGGCGACAGCTTCTTCACCTTAAACACTGGGTCATGCAGCTCGTTAACCAGGGTGTGTTGCTAGGTTAAGGACAGCTTCTTCACCTAAACACTGGGTCATGCAGCTCGTTAACTCAGGGGTGTGGTTGTTGTGTTGGCGACAGCTTTTCCACCTTAAACACTGGGTCATGCAGCTCTGTTAACTCAGGTGTGGTTGTTGTAAGGTTGGCGACAGCTTTCACCTTAAACACTGGGTCATGCAGCTCCTTAACTCAGGGTGTGGTTGTTGTGTTGACGACAGCTTCTACACCTTAAACACTGGGTCATGCAGCTCGTTAACTCGGGGTGTGGTTGCTGTATTGGTGACAGCTTCTACACCTTAAACACTGGGTCATGCAGCTCGTTAACTCAGGGTGTGGTTGCTGTGTTGGCGACAGCTTCTACACCTTAAACACTGGGTCATGCAGCTCGTTAACTCAGGGTGTGGTTGTTGGTTGGCGACAGCTTCTACACCTTAAACACTGGGTCATGCAGCTCGTTAACTCAGGGTGTGGTTGTTGTGTTGGCGACAGCTTCTACACCTTAAACACTGGGTCATGCAGCTCGTTAACTCAGGGTGTGGTTGTTGTGTTGGCGACAGCTTCTACACCTTAAACACTGGGTCATACAGCTCGTTAACTCAGGGTGTGGTTGTTGTGTTGGCGACAGCTTCTACACCTTAAACAATGGGTCATGCAGCTCGTTAACTCAGGGTGTGGTTGTTGTGTTGGCGACAGCTTCTACACCTTAAACACTGGGTCATGCAGCTCGTTAACTCAGGGTGTGGTTGTTGTGTTGGCGACAGCTTCTACACCTTAAACAAATTCACGCCTAGGTGGTCCTCGGGCCGGCCGTCCTCGAGGGGTAACCATTATTATTGTGTATGTTACGGTATGTATGTCTCTGCACGTACACACAGGTAAGCATGGGCACAGGTGTGGGTCATCAGGCAGGTGTGTGTGGTGGGGGGGAGGGTGCTGATACACTCGCACACACACACACACACACACACACACACAGTAGTAATATACAAGTATTAATCACTAAACTGTTGAGACCGACAAAACTGGTTTAGGTAAGACGTCTAACACCTCCAGTTACTGATGGGTTAGGTTAGGTTAGGTTAGGTTACTTTTAAGTTAGGTTCGGTTAGCGTAAAGTTAGGTTAGGTTAGCGTTAAGTTTGGGTAGCGTTAAGTTAGGTAAGCGTTAGGTTAGCGTTAGCGTTAGGTTAATTTAGGTCTGGGTTAGTCTTAAGTTTGGGTAGCGTTAGGTTAGGTAAGCGTTAGGTTAGGTTAGGAGTTAATTTAGGTCAGGTTAGTCTTAAGTTTGGGTAGCGTTAAGTTAGGTAAGCGTTAGGTTAGGTTAGCGTTAGGTTAATTTAGGTCAGGTTAGTGTTAAGTGAGTTTGTGGACCAATTAAATAAAGTGTAATGTAAGGAAGGAGGTGTAGCGGCCACCCTCACGGCCAAGGTCATGTACTGTTTAGGGTCACAGGTGTTCTCTCTCTCTCTCTCTCTCTCTCTCCTCCTCACTTTAGGCTTAACCAGTAGGGCTTGTGCGGCCAGTGACCCAAATCTTATTACCGGTACTCTACCACACTGTACCGGTACTGCACCACAATAAACCGGTACTTTACCACACTGGCGGTGCACACACACTGTTTAGTACTGACACACACGCCCGGTACTGGCACACACACTGGCCCGTACTGTACCATACTGGTGGTACTGTACCACACTATTTGGTACTGACACACACGCCCGGTACTGACACACACGCCCGTACTGGCACACACTGGTGGTACTGTACCACTGTTGCTGTGCCACTGTTGGTACTGTACCACACTGGTCACTGTACCACACTGTTGGTACTGTACCATACTAGCGGGTGCTGTACCACACTGTCGGTACTGTACCACACTGGCCCGTACTGTACCACACTGGCCCGGTACTGTACCACACTGGCCCGGTACTGTACCACACTGGTTGGCACTGCCACACTGGCCCGGTACTGTACATACTGGCGGTACTGTACCACACTGGCCGTACTGTACCACACTGGCCGTACTGTACTACACTGGCCGTACTGTACCACACTGGCCTGTACCACACTGGATCGGAATCAGTTTTGGGTTGGTAGGAATATTGTGTGGACTGTTTCTCGTGTTATTAAACCACGTACTGACATGTGAGAGAGAGAGAGAGATATAATGTGCTCGATATCAATAAGAGAGAGAGAGAGAAGGAAAGGAAAAGGAGTAGAGATGAGGGGAGGAAAATACAATCCATACTACCTTACTATTTTTTCCTCCTTGCCTGATGTGCCTCCTCCCGTCTCTCTCTCTCTCTCTCTCTCTCTCTCTCTCTCTCTCTCCAACACCCTTGAGAGACGGTCACGCGGGAGACAGTCTCTGAGGAAAACGAGGATGGAGAGAAGTGAGAAGGAGACATGGTGTAGAGGCATACACATCAACAGACACGGGGTACGTTTTTGAGAGGTTTGTTGACATAATCCGGATTGTGGTGGATTCCTGCGCATTTATTTTCTCCAATGGACTGAGGTAGGAATACGTCGAGTTTCCATGCGTTGTTTCTTCTGTGTGTGTGCGTGCGTCTGTCAGTGTGCATCCGTGCGTGTGTCCCTGTGTGCGTCCGTGCGTGTGTGTGTGTCCGTGCCTGTGTGTGTGTGTGTGTGCGCGTCCGTGCGTATGTCATTGTGTGTGTCCATGCGTTTGTTTCAGTGTGTGTCCGTGCCTCTGTCCGTGCCTCTGTCCGTGCCTGAGTCATACCGTTATTAAACCTCGTATGTGAAGCTGTAATAATGTTTATAACTGGTTAACTTAAACACAAAACTTAAATAACATTACACTAAGACACATTAACCGTAGATAATATTAACCAAACAGTAAATATCCTCTTAACTTTGTCTTGTGTTAAGGTAATGTATCTAGTAAAGGTAGAGTCTTAGTGTAGTGTTAATGTTAGTTTTGTGTGTTGAGTTAACCAGTGAGAAGCATTTGTTGTGATGACGTCAGTTGATGTCACACCCAGAAGTATTTTGTATTTAGATGTATATTAATAACACACACACACACACACACACACACACACACACACACACACACACACACCACTCCCACGCCTACCACACTCTACCACACCTACCACACTCTAGCAAGGGGCTAAATCATCATACTCAGGGATAATCATCATACTCAAGGGGTTAATTTACCATACTCAAGGGGTTAAATCATCGTACTCAAGGGGTTAAGTCATCATACTCAAGGGGTTAAGTCATCATACTCAAGAGGTTAAGTCATCGTACTAAAGGGGTTAAGTCATCGTACTTAAGGGGTTACGTCATCATACTCAAGGGGTTAATTTACCATACTCAAGGGGTTAAATCATCGTACTCAAGGGATTAAATCATCATACTCAAGGGGTTAAGTCATCATACTCAAGGGATTAAATCATCTTTTACTCAAGGGGTTAAGTCATCGTACTTAAGGGGTTAAGTCATCGTATTAGGGTTACGTCATCATACTCAAGGGTTAATTTACATACTCAGGGGTTAAATCTCATCGTACTCAAGGGGTTAAGTCATCATACTCAAGGGTTAAATCATCACTCAAGGGTTAAGTCATCATACTCAAGGGGTTAAGTCATCGTACCAGGGGTTACGTCATCATACTCAAGGGTTAAATCATCATACTCAAGGGTTAAATCATCGTACTCAAGGGTTAAGTCATCATACTCAAGGGGTTAAATCATCATACTCAAGGGGTTAAGTCATCATACTCAAGGGGTTAAGTCATCATACTCAAGGGGTTAAGTCATCATACTCAAGGGGTTAGTCATCATACTCAGGGGTTAGTCATCATACTCAAGGGGTTGTCATCATACTCAAGGGTTAAATATCATCTCAATTGGTTAAGTCATCATTCTCAAGGGTTAAGTCATCATACTCAAGGGTTAAATCATCATACTCAATTGGTTAAGTCATCATTCTCAAGGGGTTAATCCATCATACTCAGGGGTTAATCTATATACTCAGGGGTTAAGTCATCATTCTCAAGGGGTTAAATCATCATCTCAGGGGTTAAGTCATCATACTCGGGGTTAAGTCATCATTCTCAAGGGGTTAAATCATCATAACTCAGGGGGTTAAGTCATCATACTCAAGGGTTAAGAGAAGCTTGAGAGGTTGTTGTTGTTGTTGCTGCTCCACTAATCGTCTTCCGCTTCAATTTACAACTAAGGGTGTGGGGTGGTGGGGGGAGGGGGGAGGGGTGTTGTGGGTGGGAGGAGGAGAAACAGTGAGAGGTTAGAGGAGGATGAGGAGGTGGAGGAAGAGGAGGAGGAGGTGGAGGAAGTGGAGGAGGGTGGAGGAAGAACAGAGGGGGAGGGAGGAAGAACAGAGGGGGAGGGGGAGCTTGGCTGGGGTAGGAACCAGGTCACAACGGTTCACAGGTGCACCTCACCTCTCTCCACCCCCTCCTCCCCATCACCATCACCCCCTTCCCCTCACCTCCCCCTCGCACCTCTCCCCTCCTCCCCCTCCTCCACACAGGGCAATGGTTTCCCTCAGCTCAGTCACCAGCTGCTGTTGCCTGCTGTACTTACCTCTCCACCCGGCCTGTACCCCCACCTGGCCTGTCCCCATCTGGCCTGTACCCCCCTGGCCTGTACCCCACCTGGCCTGTACCCCACCTGGCCTGTACCCCCACCTGGCCTGTATACACACGCCTGTACCCCCACCCGGCTGTACCCCACCTGGCCTGTGCCCCCCACCTGGCCTGTACCCCCACCTGGCCTGTACCCCCCACCTGGCCTGTGCCCCCACCTTTTGCCCCCATCTGGCCTGTACCCCCACCTGGCCTGTACCCCCACTGGCCTGTTTCCCCCATCTGGCCTGTACCCCCACCTGGCCTGTACCCCATCTGGCCTGTACCCCCACCTGGCCTGCACCTCACAAGGCCCTGTTAGTACAGTTGTGTGAGACAGTGACCGTGTCGACCTCTCCAAGCACATCAACACTGAGGTGATCGATAGGTAAGGTGATTAACTTACACGTGTCCTCAATCTACCTGTACTGTACACCTCCCACTCTTCACCTGTACTGCACCTCACTCTACCTGTACTGCACACCTGTCCTCACTCTACCTGTACTGTACACCCTCACTCTACCTGTACTGTACACCTGCCCTCACTCTACCTGTACTGTACACCTGTCCTCACTCTACCTGTACTGTACACCTGCCCTCACTCTACCTGTACTGCTCCCTGCCCTCCTCACTCTACCTGCTGCTCTCACTCTACCTGTACTGTACACCTGCCCCTCACTCTACCTGTACTGCACACATGCCCTCACTCTACCTGCTGTACACCTGCCTCATTCTACCTGTACTGTACACCTGCCCCTCCTCTACCTGTGCCTTTACACCTGCCCTCCTCTCTCTATTTACTGTACACCTGTCCTCACTCACCTGTACTGTACACCTGCTCTCTACCTGTACTGTACACCTGTCCTCCTCTACACTGTACTACACCTGCCCTCTACCTGTACTGTACACCTGTTTCCACCTGTACTACACCTGTCCTCACTCTACCTGTCTGTACACCTGCCCTCACTCTACCTGCCTGCCCTCACTCTACCTGTACTGTACACCTGTCCTCACTCTACCTGTACTATACACCTGCCCTCACTCTCCTGCTATTGTACACCTGCCTCACCTGTACTGTACACACCTGCCCTCCTCCTGTACTGTACACCTGCCCCTCACTCTACTTGTACTGTACACCTGCCCTCACTCTACCTGCACCTGTCCTCACTCTACCTGTACTATACACCTGCCCTCACTCTACCTGTACTGTACACCTGTCCTCACTCTACCTATACTGTACACCTGTCCTCATTCTACCTGTACTTATACACCTGCCCTCACTCATTCTCTGTGTACTGTACACCTGTCCTCACTACCTGTACTATACACCTGCCCTCACTCTACCTGTACTGTACACCTGCCTCACTCTACCTATACTGTACACCTGTCCTCACTCTACCTGTACTATACACCTGTCTTCACTCTACCTGTACTGTACACCTGGAATCATACCATCACACAGTCAGTTCACACTTACAGTCAGTCATGGCACGCCAGTTTGCTATGACAATCTGTGCTAATCAACAGTAAAAAGGTATTAGGTTTGGTTAGGTTAGGTTAGCTTTGGTTAGGTTAGGTTTCTTTGGAGGTTAGGAGAAAGGTTAGGTTAGGTTTCGTTTGGTTAGGCGTTAGGTTAGATAAGGTTAGGTTAGGTTAGCTTGGTTAGGTTAGGTTAACTTTGTTATGTTATGTTAGGTTAGGTTAGCTTGGTTAGTTTAGGATAGGTTAGGTAAGGTTAGCTTTTGGTTAGTTTCTGGTTTGGTTTGGTTAGGTTAGTTAGGGTTAGCTTTGTTAGGCGTTAGATTAGGTTAGGCTTTGGTTAGGTTAGACAGTTGTGTTAGGTTAGCTTTCTGGTTAGGCTCGGCTTGGTTTGTTAAGTGGTAGGTTAGCTTTGGTTACGTTAGGTTAGGTTAGGTTAGATAGTTTAGGTTAGCTTTGTTACGTTAGGTTGGGCCTGGTTAGCTTAGGTAGCTTCTGTCACGTTAGGTTAGGGGTTAGGTTAGACAGGTTAGGTTTGGGGCCCTTCGTTAGGTCTGGCCTGGTTTGTAGTTAGGGTTAGCTTTGGTTTCAGGTTGTTAGGACAGGTTAGGTTAGGGCTGGTTTGGTTCGGTTTGGCTTGTTTGGTTAGGTTAGGTTAGGTTAGGTTAGGTAATTAGATTTTCGTGATGTTGATATTTTAAGAATTTTACGCGTTTAGGTAAGTTTCAGTGTTGTTGAGAATCAGATGAGTGTTGTAGAATATTACAACACGTTTGCTAACTGATTATGGTGTGTGTGTGTGTGTGTGTGTGTGTGTGTGTGTGTGTGTGTGTGTGTGTGTGTGTTGTGTGTGTGTGTGTGTGTGTCTGTCTGTGTGTGTGTGTGTGTGAAAAGGAAAGAATATTGAATTTGTGGAGAAATTAATTGATGGAGAGAGAGAGAGAGAGAGAGAGAGAGAGAGAGAGAGAACTGCATTGCAATCGTGTGTCGCAACAGATCAATTCCTTACATACCCGGTAAAGTGAGTTGAGGATTCAGTGTGTGTATGGGTCAACACTGACACATACACACACAGACACAAACACACACAAAGTGGTAATACAACGAAACTGGGTGTAGTGGCATCTCTGTACTGTGTGAACTGAGTTGTGGAGCTGTGTATTCTGTACTGAACTGTGTACTGTGTGTGTTAATTGACCCCTGAGCCACACCCCTGTAGTGACCACATTAACCCAGTCTTGTTCTCTTGCAGGTATGTAACAATGTTGAAGGTCGAAGCACTGCCCGCCGCTCTCCAGGTCTGTAAATTACTGTACATTTCTGTGTGTTCATTGTACACCTCTCAGTCGATGGGTGTTGTACTGTACATATCTATAAATAATGTACAAGTTATGTACGTGAGTTGTACATGTGTACTGCCAGACATTGGTGTTGGGGTGAAGGGGTGGAGGAGGGGAAGGGTGGGGAGGAAGGGGTGGGAGGTAAGGGAAGGGGTGGAAGGAAGGGAAGGGGTGGAGGAAGGGGGTGGAAGGAAGGGGAAGGTGGAGGGTATGGAGGTACTGCGTCGTGGTGGAGTTAGGCAGCAAGACACAACCACCACCCACCACCACCACCAAACAACAACAACAACAACAACAACTACCAATAATAATAACAACAACAACAACAACTACCACTACTAATAATAAATAACAACAACAACAACAACAACAACAGCAACAACTACCATCACCACTACCTACATCAACAACTACCATCACCACTACCAATAACAACAACATTGCTTGCATGCACCGTCACACGCACCATCATAGCTACTACTACCAGGCATACCTTATGGCTTTGTGTTTACTTGTGCAGTGTATAGGGAGCAAGCAGCAGTACAGTATATAGAGCAAGCACAGCAGTATATAGGAGCAAGCACAGGGTACAGTATATAGGAGAAAGCACAGCGGTACAGTATATAGGGAGCAAGCAGTAGATAGGAGAAAGCACAAGGGTACAGTATATAGGAGAAAGCACAGCGGTACAGTGTATAGAGAAAGCACAGTGGTACAGTGTATAGGAGCAAGCGGTACAGTATATAGAGAAAGCACATGGTACAGTGTATAGGAGCAAGCACAGCGGTACAGTGTATAGGAGCAAGCACAGCGGTACAGTGTATAGAGCAAGCACAGTGGTACAGTATATAGGAGAAAGCAAGGGTACAGTATAGGAGAAAGCACAGCGGTACAGTGTATAGGAGCAAGCATAGTGGTACAGTATATACGATCACACAGTGGACAGTATATAGGAGCAAGCATAGGGTACAGGAGGAGAAGCATGGTACAGTGTATAGGAGCAAGCACAGGGTACAGTATATAGGAGCAAGCACAGCGGTACAGTATAGGAGCAAGCACAGTGGTACAGTGTATAGGAGCAAGCACAGCGGTACAGTGTATAGGAGCAAGCACAGTGGTACAGTATATAGGAGCAAGCATAGTGGTACAATGTATAGGAGCAAGCACAGTGGTACAGTGTATAGGAGAAAGCACAGTGGTACAGTGTAGGGAAAGCATGGTACAGTATACGGTCACAAAGGGACAGTATATAGGAGCAAGCACAGTGGTACAGTATATAGGAGAAAGCACAGCGGTACAGTGTATAGGAGAAAGCACAGCGGTACAGTGTATAGGAGCAAGCACAGTGGTATAGTATATAGGAGAAAGCACAACGGTACAGTGTATAGGAGCAAGCACAGCGGTACAGTGTATAGGAGAAAGCACAGCGGTACAGTGTATAGAGCAAGCACAGCGGTACAGTATATAGGAGCAAGCACAGCGGTACAGTGTATAGGAGAAAGCACAGCGGTACAGTGTATAGGAGAAAGCACAGTGGTACAGTGTATAGGGAGCAAGCACAGCGGTACAGTATAGGAGCAAGCACAGTGGTATAGTGTATAGGAGCAAGCAGCGGTAAGGTATAGGAGCAAGCACAGCGGTACAGTATATAGGAGAAAGCAGTGGTACAGTGTATAGGAGAAAGCACAGGGCATGTGTTAGGAGAGCACAGTGGTACAGTATAGAGCAAGCAGGTAAGTTATAGAGAGCATGGTACAGTGTATAGGAGAAGCATAGGGTACAGTATATACGATCACATGGACAGTATATAGGGAGCAAGCACAGTGGTACAGTATATAGGAGAAAGCATGGTACAGTGTATAGGAGAAAGCAAGGGTACAGTGTATAGGAGCACAGTGGTATAGTATAGGAGAAAGCACAGCGGTACAGTGTATAGGAAAGCACAGCGGTACAGTGTATAGGAGAAAGCACAGCGGTACAGTGTATAGGGAGCAAGCACAGCGGTACAGTATATAGGAGCAAGCACAGAGCAGTGTATAGGAGAAAGCACAGCGGTACAGTGTATAGAGAAAGCACATGGTACAGTGTATAGGAGCAAGCACAGCGGTACAGTGTAGGAGCAAGCACAGGGTAAGTGTATAGGAGCACATGGTACAGTGTATAGGAGCAAGCACAGTGGTACAGTATATAGGAGAAAGCACAGGGTATGAAGTGTATAGGGAGAAAGAAGTGGTACAGTGTATGGGAGAAAGCAATAGCGGTACAGTGTATAGGAGCAAGCACAGTGGTACAGTATATAGGAGAAAGCACAGTTACAGTGTATAGGAGAAGCACAGTGGTATACAGGTATAGGAGCAAGCATAAAGTGGTACAGTGTATAGATGGCATTAAAGTACAGTATATACGATCACACAGTGACAGTATATAGGGAGCAAGCACAGTGGTACAGTGTATAGGAGAAAGCACAGCGGTAGTGTATAGGGAGCAAGCACAGTGGTACAGGTATATAGGAGCAAGCACAGCGGTACAGTGTATAGGGAGCAAGACAGTGGTACAGTGTAGGGAGCAAGCACAGGGGACAGTGTATAGGAGCAAGCACAGCGGTACAGTATATAGGAGCAGACAGCGGTACATGTATAGGAGCAAGCAGGGTACAGTGTATAGGAGCAAGCACAGCGGTACAGTATAGGAGAGCACAACGGAGTTAGGGAGAAAGCACAACGGTACAACATAAGAACATAAGAATGGGGAAACTACAGCGGGCCTATTGGACCATACTGACAGTCCTGTTTACACCCAACCCTAACTCTCATACTCGTATATCCGTCCAGCCTACCTGTATGTTTGAAGCTTGAATTGAATTTAAATTGAAACAGTTTATTTAGCCAGAACACAGATACGGAGTGGATAATAATAACAATATTAACATGACTGAGCCAAAGGAGAACCTGAACTTCTTTTGAGGCACCTGATATATACTATACATTTATCTCAGGGAAGTGTTATGTAACATTTAGTATCATCTGAATAGAACAATAGCATGGTAGTAATAAGAACATCTCATAGTGTTACCACGGTTATCACTTCAATATTTATTTATTTTATTTAGTTATTATTATTTATTTGTTTATTTTTTATTTATATTATAAATATATACATAAATTGCAGGAATTGAAAAACATAAGTATAATGGGGGAGCAGTACAACATGGGTTGTACAGTATTAAGGTTGAACAAGAGGACAGAGCTGTTAGGATTATGTCTAGTTGGCAAATATGTTTATTGCAATGGTAATTACTTATCTTCTTTACATGATAATTTCCGATAAAACGGTTTTGATGGTACAATAAAAGCAGGTACTGTATGTATGGCAGGTGTTACAAGAAATATTAATACTTAGACAATAGATATTTTTTAAGAGATGATTTAAAGGAAGGGAGCGTAGTCTTTGCTCGGATGGGTGGGGGTAAGTTGTTCCACACATCCACTACTCTATGTTCCACTCATCCAACCACCACCACAACCACCACCACAATCACCACCACCACCACATCAAGTATCACTACCACAAGCACCAGTTTGTCCTAATGCTTGAACAGTAGTAGATCAATAACATGATACGTGCTTGACACCACCCCCCGACACACAGCAGCAAGCACTGTCTGTGTTAGCTGGGGTCACCTCTCTCTAGTCTGTGGGGCAACAGGAGTCAGAAGGTAGGAGGCTCGTGTGTGTGGGGGCGGTGGGTGTTCAGAGTGCGTTAAGCAAGCACATGCACCAATAACGAAACACCATTATATCCAGCACCATCACAAGCACACGTGTCAGGTATCTTGGTTGCTTGTGAGTGGGAGAGATTGGTGGGGGGTGAGAGGGAGGAGACATTGGCAGGGGTGAAAGTGAGAGGAGGGAGGTATGAACAGGGTAAGTGGGGAAAGGGGGGAAGGGGGCAGGAGGGGAGGAGGGGAAGGGGGCAGGGAGTGGGAGGAGGGGGGAAGGGGGCAGGGAGGGGAGGGAGGGAGGGAAGACACTTCAAGCAAGCATAACTGTCTGTGGATATTAATAGTGACTTGGACTTGTTGTTATCCGATGAGGGTGTGGAGGGTGTGTGGGGGTGTGGAGGGTGTGGGGGTGGGAGGGTGTGGGGTGTGAGAGGGTGGGGGTGGGGGTGTGTGGGGTGGTGGGAGGGTGTGGGGTGTGGTAGGGGTGTGGGGTGTGGGAGGGTGTGGGGGGTGTGGGAGGGGTGGGGGTGTGGAGGGTGGGTGTGGAGGGTGTGGGGTGAGGGTGTGGGTGTGGAGGGTGGGGTGGGGGGGTGTGGGAGGGTGTGGGATGTGGGGGTGTGGAGGGTGTGGGGGGGTTGAGGGTGGGGTGGAGGGTGTGGAGGTGGGGTGGGAGGGTGGGGTGGAGGGGGGGGTGTGGGAGGGTGTGGGGTGTGGGTGGGAGGGTGGGGTGTGGAGGGTGTGGGGTGTGTGGACGGTGTGGGGGGTGTGGGAGGGTGGGTGGGAGGGTGGAGGGTGTGTGGGGTGTGGGAGGGTGGGGGTGTGGGGGTGGGGTGTGGAGGGTGGGGGTGTGGAGGGTGGGGTGAGGTGTGGGGTGGGAGGGTGTGGGTGGGGTGTGTGGAGGGTGTGGGGTGTTGGGAGGGTGGAGGGTGTGTGGTGTGGGGTGTGGGGGAGGGTGGGGGTGTGGGAGGGTGTGGGGTGAGGGTGTGGGGGTGGGAGGGTGTGGGGGTGTGGGGTGTGTGGGGTTGTGGAGGGTGTGGGGGTGTTGGGGTGTGGGAGTGTGTGGGTGTGTGGGGTGTGGAGAGGTGGGGGTGTGGGGTGGAGGGTGGGGTGGGAGAGTGTGGGGGTGGAGGGTGTGGAGGGTGTGGGGTGGGAGGGTGTGGGGGTGTGGGAGGGTGGGGGGTGTGGGGTGGAGGGTGTGGGAGGGTGTGGGGGTGTGGGAGGGTGTGGGTGTGTGGGAGGTGTGGGGGTGTGGTGTGGAGGGTGTAGGGGTGTGGGGGGTGTGGGAGGGTGGGGGTGGGGTGTGGAGGGTGTGGGGGTGTGGAGGTGGGGGCGTGGGGTGGGAGGGTGTGGGAAGGTGGGGGTGAATGTTGGGAGGTCAAGGTGGTGGATTGAGGGGAGAAAATGGGTGCAAGAAACAAACACAAGCAACACAAACACCAACACAAGCAACACAATCACAAACACCAATACAAACACCACATAAACACCAACACAAACACCAACACAAACAGACATCAACACAAACACCAACACAAACACCAACACAAACACCAACACAACACCAACACAAGCATCATTATCATCGTGCTTGGAAAGTGTGAGAGGAGGGGAGGCCGGTGTGTGTGTGTGTGTGTGTGTGTGTGTGTGTGTGTGTGTGTGTGTGCCCTCAATCAAGCACGCACAAGCACCGGAAACACGAACGTCACTAAGGCACACTGTCATCTGTAGTTATGTCCGTTTTATCAAGAGCTGTTCGTCACTACCGCCTTCTATAATGGTGTGTAGTGTCATGGTGTGGTAGTGTTATGGTGTGGTGGTGTTATGGTGTGGTGAATGTCATGGTGTGGTAATGTCATGGTGTGGTGGTGTTATGGTGTGGTAGTGTCATGGTGTGGTATGTCATGGTGTGGTGGTGTTATGGTGTGGTAGTGTCATGGTGTGGTAGTGTTGTGGTGTGGTGGTGTTATGGTGTGGTAGTGTTATGGTGGTGGTGTTATGGTGTGGTAGTGTCATGGTGTGGTAATGTCATGGTGTGGTGGTGTTATGGTGTGGTAGTGTGTCATGGTGTGTAGTGGGTGTGGTGTGGGAGTGTTGTGGTGTGGTAGTGGTGTGTGTGGTGTGGTGGTGTCATGGTGTGGTAGTGTCATGGTGTGGTAGTGTCATGGTGTGGTAGTGTCATGGTGTGGTGAGTGTTGTGTGGTGGGTGGTGTTGTGGGTGTGGTAGTGGTGTGGTGTGGGGTGGTGTGGTGGGGTAGTGTCATGGTGTGGTGTTATGGTGTGGTAGTGTCATGGTGTGGGGTGGTGTCATGGTGTGGTAGTGTCATGGTGTGGTGGGTGTCATGGTGTGGTGGTGTCATGGTGTGGTAGTGTCATGGTGTGGTAGGTGTTATGGTGGTGTGTGGTGGTGTTATGGTGTGGTAGTGTCATGGTGTGGTAGATGTCATGGTGTGGTGGTGTTATGGTGTGGTAGTGTTGTGGTGTGGTAGTGTTGTGGTGTGGTAGTGTTATGGTGTGGTAGTGTTATGGTGTGGTAGTGTCATGGTGTGGTAGTGTCATGGTGTGGTGGTGTTATGGTTGGTGGTGTTATGGTGTGGTAGTGTCATGGTGTGGTAGTGTTGTGGTGTGGTAGTGTCATGGTGTGGTAGTGTCATGGTGTGGTAGTGTTATGGTGTGGGAATTACGTCCCTGTGGGTTAACTACCGTCATGGCTTCCTGTTATAGGGGAAGATGTTCACTGGAGGGCCCTACTGTGTGTGTGTGTGTGTGTGTGTGTACAAGCAACTGTAAAAATGTGTCTGTATGTGTGTTTCCTGTACACCTACTGTATGGATTATACATAACTTCTACACACACACACACACACACACACACACACGAACTGGTCACTGGTCAGGACAGTAACAGGAATGTTGTACGTGTAAAACTGTGTTTGAGTCACACCCGTGTGGGGTCAGCAGTGTGGGGTCACAACCGTGTGGGGTCAGCCGCGTGGGGTCAACAGTTGAGGCAGGGTTACGTCCCCCATCATTCCTGACTCTGTTAACCAATTTAAACGAGAGTGTTGATAAAGACAAGTGTGGTGAGTGACCTCCGGGCCGCCACCTGGAGGATGTCGTGTGCACCTTACAGGGTAACACCATTGTGGATGGGGGCGTGGGTGGGGGCGTGGGTGGGGGCGTGGGTGGTAGTGGGTGGGGGCGTGGGTGGAAGAGGAGTGAAGGAATCCACATATTGCAGATCATAGTTTGTATGTAGTCCTATTTCCCATCATCCAGGGAGGGCAAGTTACGGAACACTTACGATCTGTTTACAAACGTCCGTCGTGCGTCTGTGTTTACAAGTGTCCGTCGTGCGTCTGTGTTTACAAGTGTCCGTCGTGCGTCTGTGTTGACAAACGTCCGTCGTGCGTCTGTGTTGACAAACGTCCGTCGTGCGTCTGTGTTGACAAACGTCCGTCGTGCGTCTGTGTTTACAAGTGTCCGTCGTGCGTCTGTGTTGACAAACGTCCGTCGTGCGTCTGTGTTTACAAACGTCCGTCGTGCGTCTGTGTTTACAAGTGTCCGTCGTGCGTCTGTGTTGACAAACGTCCGTCGTGCGTCTGTGTTTACAAACGTCGTCGTGCGTCTGTGTTCTGAAAGTGTCCGTCGTGCGTCATGTTTCGTCCGTCGTGCGTCTGTGTTTACAAGTGTCCGTCGTGCGTCTCGTTTTAAAACGTCCGTCGTGTGCGTCTGTGTTCAAACGTCCGTCGTGCGTCACCAGCAATTGCTTTCAACGTCCGTCGTGCGTCTGTGTTTACAAAGTGTCCGTCGTGCGTCTGTATTGGCGCTTTCAAACTTCTGT
Organism: Homarus americanus; assembly: GCF_018991925.1. NCBI lineage: Eukaryota > Metazoa > Arthropoda > Malacostraca > Decapoda > Nephropidae > Homarus > Homarus americanus. The sequence goes on from NW_024751638.1 coordinate 34,616, forward strand.
CGTGCGTCTGTGTTTACAAGTGTCTGTCGTGCGTCTGTTTACAAGTGTCGTCGTGCGTCTGTGTTTCAAACGTCGTCGTGCGTCTGTGTTTACAAACGTCCGTCGTGCGTCTGTGTTTACAAGTGTCCGTCGTGCGTCTGTGTTTACAAACGTCCGTCGTGCGTCTGTGTTTACAAGTGTACCGTCGTGCGTGTGGAAGTTGTCAACGCGATAACTTGAACAAATATAAACGTTTATGAACCCAACTCAGTGTGTGGCCGCATCACGACAAGATCCCAGACGACTTCACTAAACAGTATTTTATGTCATCACTGAATAAAGTTATGGCGCCTTGGTCTGTGTCGTGGCTCAGCGGAGGGGCACTCACACGCCTACACTGCCCAGCCATGTTATCACGAACCCTCTATTACCCAACACAGACCCACCTCACTTGTCTTTTGTAAGTTAATTAAGCTACAGGTAGGATGTAATTATCACCTTTGTGTTAAATATACGCCTGTGTGTGTGTGTGTGTGTGTGTGTGTTACTTCCGGGTTGAATGTGTGGCGTCACTACCGCATGAATGCCTGGCGTACGTAAGGCAGGAGAGGCGACTGCATGGCGAGGTGTTTACTGCAGTTATTGATCAGGTCACCTGCTGATTGATGACCCACCTGCCACCCTAACTATGCAGGTGTGATAGTAGAGGTGTGGTGGTGTGGTTGTAGAGGTGTGGTGGTGTGGTAGTAGAGGTGTGGTGGTGGTGTTGTGGAGGTGTGGTGGTGTGGTTGTAGAGGTGTGGTGGTGTGGTTGTAAAGGTGTGGTAGTAGAGGTGTTGTGGTGTGCTGGTGGTGTGTGTGATGTTGTGATGGTGGTGGTGTGTGGTTATGGTGTTGTGGTGATTGTGTTGTGATGGTGGTGGTGATTGTGTTGTGATGGTGGTGGTGTGTGGTGATGGTGTTGGTGTTGTGGTGATGTTGGTGGTATTGTGATGGTGGTGTTGCGGTGATGGTTGCGGTGTTGTGGTGGTGGTGGTGTTGTGGTGTGTGGTGGTGGTCTTGTGGTGATGGTAGTGTTGGTGGTGGTGGTGTTGTGGTGGTGGTGTTGTGGTGGTGGTCTTGTGGTGATGGTAGTGGTTGTATGGTGGTGGTGGTGTTGTGGTGGTGGTGTGGTGGTGGTGTTGTGGTGGTGGTGTTGTGGTGGTGGTGTTGTGATGGTGGTGTTGTGGTGATGGTGTTGTTGTGGTGGTGGTGGTGTTGTGGTGATGGTGGTGTTGTGGTGGTGGTGATGGTGAAGGTGTTCTGGTGATGGTGTTAAGGTGGTGGTGTTGTGGTGTTGTTGTTGTGGTGGTGCTGGTGTTGTGGTGATGGTGTTTTGGTGGTGTTGTGGTGGTGGTGGTGGTGGTGTTGTGGTGGTGTTGTGGTGATGGTGTTGGTGTTGTGGTGTGGTGTTGTGGTGGTGTTGTTGTGGTATGGTGGTGTTGTGGTGATGTGTTTTGGTGGTGGTGTTGTGGTGGTGTGTTGTGGTGGTGGTGTTGTGGTGGTGGTGGTGTTGTGGTGTGGTGGTGATGGTGTGGTGATGGTGGTGTGTTGGGTGATGGTGGTGGTGGTGGGTGGTGTGGTGATGGTGGTGTTGTGGTGATGGTGGTGATGGTGATGGTGGTGGTGTTGTGGTGATGGTGGTGGTGCTGTGGTGGTGGTGTTGTGGTGGTGGTGGTGGTGGTGGTGGTGGGTGGTGTTGTGGTGGTGGTGGTGGTGGTGTGTGGTGATGGTGGTGGTGTTGGTGGTGATGGTGGTGGTGTGTGGTGGGTGATGTGTTGTGGTGATTGGTGTTGTGGGTGGTGTGGTGTTGTGGTGATGGTGTTGGTGTTGTGGTGATGGTGTTGTGGTGGTGTTGTTGTGTGATGTTGTTGTGGTGATGTTGGTGGTGGTGGTGGTGTTGTGGTGATGGTGGTGGTGTTGTGGTTGATGGTGGTGTTGTGGTGTTGTTGTGGTGGTGTTGTGGTGGTGGTGTTGTGATGGTGGTGGTGGTGTTGTGGTGTTGTTGTGGTGGTGTTGTGGTGGTGGTGTTGTGATGGTGGTGGTGTTGGGGTGATGGTGGTGTTGTGTGGTGATGGTGGTGTTGTGGTGGTTGTGTTGTGATGGTGGTGGTGTTGTGGTGATGGTGCTGTGGTGTTGATGTATTGGATAAGTGATGTAGCAGCGTTTGTCTACATAACACCGCACACACCTAGTGAGCCACACAACAATTAAGTAAATCACCAACACTGTACATATCCGTGTACATGTAACACTTACACTACCTCTGTGTACACTACCATGTCTGTTTTTCACACACACACATCAGGTCATATCACTAGGCCATGTTTAGCTGTAAGGCGGGGCAGCGGAAATGAGTTGATAACGTCATGTTTACCTGACACCCGCCGCCCACCTCACCTCACCTGTGCTCAGTTCAGTCTAATATCTATGGTAATTAACTAATCTCAATTCTCCAATAATCGGTTAATCTCATCACCTCTATCTCGGATTAAGGTGTCAGTGATCTCCATCAAGTGTCAGCTATAAATCCACTGGTTGAGAACACGGGGTTCACATACTCCTAGGCGAATCACCTGACACCAATGATATCCCACCAAACAAGGTAATGGTTGCTGGCATGACTCTCCATAAACCTCCGGACGTCTTATCTACACTGTGAGGAGAGTCATGATAGCGTTAGGAGGATAACTTGATATATGGATGGATTAACTGCCTTCTTGAAGTGTTTCTTGTTACGTATTGTGCCTTGTTAGGAAAGTTGGATAACCTCAAGATTAGTTGACGTTAGGTAAGTTTAGCGGGTCTATTGGTCCATACTGGGCAGTCCCATTTACACCCAACCCCTATTGCTCATAAATCCATCCAACCTATGTTTGAAGCTATCCAGAGTTAATGATGATGTTTGGTAACTTGTTCCACTCATCCACTACTCTATTTCCAAACCAATGTTTACCTATCTCGCTCCTAAATCTAAATTTGTCTAATATAAAACCATTGTTACGAGTTCGCTCCTGGTTGGATAGTTTGAGTACCTTTGTTATATCACCTTTGTTTAGTTCTGACTTCCATTTATGCACCTCTGTCATATCGTCCCTCACTCTACGTCTCTTGAGGGCGTGCAAATTAAGATGCTTTAACCTGTCTCTGTACTCAAGGCTCCTAATGCCCGGGATTAGGTTACTTTATTTTGGTATTATATTAGGTCACGTAAAGTTAGCTTAGGGTAATTTATGTTAGGTTAGGTTAGTTTAGCTTAGTTTAGCTTATCTTAAGTTAGGTAAGGATATGTTAGGTTAGGTTAGTTTAGGTTATGCTAGGTAAGGTTAAGTTAGATTATGAAAAGATAGGTTAAGCTGGGGAACTAATCTGGAAGTGATCCGCTTGGAGGGGGAGGTGTAGGTGTGGAGTAACCCAGGGTAGTGTGTCGTCACCCTGATTGTACAATATATTCCTGGGCAGAGCAGCAAACGTGAGGTGAGTGGTGGATGATGGCCTTGTGGCGTGACGCTGTTCTAACCTACCACCACTGTACTAGTGTACTACCCTACCACCACTGCACTACCCTACCACCACTGTACCACCACTGTACCACCCTACCACACCCTGTACCACCACTGTACCACCCTTCCACCACTGTACCACCCTACCACACCCTGTACCACTACTGTACCACCCTGCCACAGCCTTGCAGTTCAAAATAAAGTGATTTAAATAGCCAAGAGAACAAAGCGACTTGTTACTGCTGGGTGTGTGTGGAGCAGGATCGAGTGTTGGTAGTGATTACAAATTCAAGGAAAGATATTGATTGTGAAAGTGTTATTGAATCCTAAATGACGGTGTGTGTGGTGATAGATAAAGAACAAACAGATTAAGACAGACAGACAGACAACCACTATGACGTGTGTGTGTGTGTGTGTGTATTTATAATAAAAATAATAATAATAAACGGCTTATTAATAGAGTTGCAGCCTGTGGCTGAAAATATACAAACTTACATGTGATTTAGACATAATAATATAAATTCAATACATTTACAGGGCTGTACAGTACATAAATCAGGAGTTGTTTATTATTTTAACAATAGATGGGATGGTGCTGTTCTTATATCTATCAGTGCGGGCTCTTATGGGCTGAATTTTGTTGTAGTGGCGGACTGGGCGAGGTGGGCGGGGGATTGCAGGTGGCAGGTGGTGGCGATGGCGAGGATGGTGCAGTACTCCACTGCCAAACCCTGCTAGTGCGTGGTGGTGGAGGTCACTGAGCAATGGTATTTCCAGGGTGGAGAGAGCGTTGTTGTTGCCGGAGTAGTCTGTGCCGAGCATGATTCTGCAAGCCCTCTTCTGTACCTTCTCTAGCCGACGTTGTTGGGTAGAGTTGAGGGAAGACGACCAGGCTGGTGACGCATACGTTAATTTGGGGAGAATAAATGCCTTGTAGATAGTCCTCAGCTCTGGCGTGGGTGCCCCAAGTGACCTGAGTCGTTGTAGAGTCAGTAGGAGGCTGCCTTGATTGTGTTGTTTACATGGGCCTTCCAGTCCAGTTTGTGGTCTACAGTAACACCCAGGAGTTTGGCAGACTGCACCAGCTGGAGAGGATGGGCACCCACTGTAACTGCTGGAACTTGCACTGGAGTGGTGGCGGTATTGATGTGCATGACTACGGTTTTGGTGTGATTGATGGTGACCTTGTTCTCCGTAGTCCATGCCTGTAGCCAGCCCAGGGTGCCTTGTAGCTATGAGTAGTCCGGTGAGGTGTTGTCCACTGTAACCCCCACAGTGCAGTCATCCATGTACTTTCGCCTGTGAGGAGTGTCCGACACAGAGCGTCGTTGATCAGGATTAGGAAGCACAGTGGTCCCATTTTGGTCCCCTGGGGAACACCGCAGGTGAGGTGTTGGAATGTGGAGACAGAACTCTGGTACCTGACTGCCTGACGATGCTCACTCGGGAAATCAGTTAGCCATGAGACCAGGTTGGTGGGCAGCCTTAGTGCAATGGCCTTGTTGATAACAGTGCAGTGATCAACAAGGTCAAAAGCCTTCCTGAAGTCAACAAGGGCAATGGCCAGTGATGTCTTATGTTTCTCCAGGTTTTTGTGCAGAAAATCCATGAAACTAACTAAGCAAATGCCCATTCAAAAACAAAGTCTTCACAGAGTAGACTGGTTATGGGGGTAATGGCAACTGGCCTGAGGTCACTAGGGGACTGTGGGGTGGGGACCTTGGGGATAGGGGTGACAAATGCGGTTTTCCATTCATTAGGGCATTTGCTTTGTCTGAGGGATGAATTAATAACGGAACAGAGGGGGGGTGGCAAGTTCGACTGCAAACTCCTTGTAAATTTTGATTGGGAGGTCAATTGGGGTCGTGGAGAGTTTGGATTTCAATTTCAGGAGTTTGTTGGCGATTTTAAATGGTTGAACACTGGGAGGGGGGAGGAGGGGGAGGTCAAGACTGGGTAGGGTATGACATATGGTAGCAAAGTGGTTATTAATTGTCTCAGCTGCCTCCTCACTAGGTAAATGAGAGATGAAAGGAAGTGTGGGAGACTGACGGTTGAGACCACAGAGATCTTTTACCTTGGAGTACCACTGACCGAAGCCGACCTCCTTGAGGCCGTGCACTTTCCTGGGATAATAAGTCTTCTCGGCAGACTTGATTTCCCTGATGACCTGGTTACGTAGACTTTTGTACAGGCGGTTGTTGGTGTAGTATGCCTTGTTGCGCTGCTCAATTAGTCTTTTGATACGGGGCGTAATTCACGGGACATCATCAGGGTGGATCCTCAGTGTCTTGGCTGGAAAGAAATGGTGGTAGGCTTTGGTGATAGTGTCCAGGTAATTATTCCACTTGTTCTGCACATCGTCTAACTACAGGAAGATCTAAACAAATTTTTCGAATGGTCTGAAAAATGGCAGATGAAATTCAACGTCGACAAATGTAAAGTACTCAGTATAGGAGATGTAAACAGGGAAACCAGATACCAGATGAACAACGATGCCATAGAGAAATCCGACTGCGAGAGAGATTTAGGAGTAATGATAAGTAGGAACCTTAAGCCAAGTAAACAATGTGTTTTGCTCCTTAACAAGGCTAATAAACTACGCACTGCGCCATGTTAGATGTTCTGGGTAATAAGTTCTATATACAGGAGAGAACACAAACACCTGTATAGTTTTGTAGGTTCGGTTTACTGGATAAGAGTATGTACACAGAGGTGAATAGCACTGCTCCCTAGCTAAGGTCCTGGTCAACTACCATAGACGACGTATGGCAAGTGATACATTAGCAGCTTCCATACGTCGCCAGGCACATTAATTAAGCGTGTGGGATATATTATGCTGTTGCCACCGCACGCTGTTGGCTGAAGCTGAATAAATATAAATGGAGCACATACATAATATACATACATAATATATAATCCAGCATACATAATATACATACAGGTTCATACAAAGGAGTGTTAGTTACAAGACTAGCGAGGTCACCCTAAAGAAGCACATGCTTTAGCGGCTTGTTCAAGAGACCACACCTGGATGCATAGTTCAGTTCTAGTCACATGTTACAGAATGGATATAGAATCCTTAGAAGAAAAAGAATTCAAGAGAATGACAAGACTAATCCGGGCATTAAGACGAGTACTGTGAGACGTTGGTATCTTAATTTGCACTCCTTGAGAGCGTGGGGCGAGGGCGACCTGATAGAGGTGTATATAGAAGTGGAAGCGGGGCTAAACAGGGACATTGCAAAGGCTCAAATTATCAACCGAGGCGAACTCGTAACAATGTGGTTTCAAATTAGACAGAAATTTAGATTTAGGCGTGAAATAGAATGGCACTGGTTTGGAAACAGAGTAGTGGATGAATGGAACAAGTTACCAAATATCATCATTAACTCGAATACGCTGAATTGCTTCAAACATAGGTTGGATGCTTATATGAGCAATAGGGGTTGGGTGTAAACGGGACTGCCCAGTATGGTCCAATAGGCCCGCTGCAGTTTCCTCCATTCTTATGTTCTTATGTTATCACTTCAGTCCAGGGATACCGGGTCACCCATTGTGTGTGTGTTCTGTCTTTAACCAAACACAAAGACTTGAGTTGTAATGTTGTTTTGGTTGTGTTTATTAAGGTTGTAGTAGTTATTGGTTGACTTATTCATAAAACTAACCGGGTTATGGAGTGACTGTGACGCAATAAAACGGTTGATTGACGCAAAATATTTGAAACTATTGAAATGTGATGCAAACGAACTGCTGTTTACAGAGACACTGACAGAAAATGACACAGTATACATAGACAGTGACGCAAAATGACACAGTATACATAGACAGTGACGCAAAATGCCACAGTATACAGAGTGACGCAAAGTGCCACAGTATACATAGACAGTAACGCAAAATGCTACCGTATGCATAGGCAATGACGCACGCAAAAGGCCTCCGTAGTGATACATAGAGAGAGAGAGAGCACGTGTCTCCCCCTTCCCTCGTCCAATCAGCTGATCCAATAAAAGTTACCAAAAGCGCGGGAAGCCCCTCCATGTCTGCCAACCAACCAACGCCCTTATGTCACTCCATACATAAGAGCGAGAATCCCGAGTCTTTCGTCATTGCAGTTTGAAAAGGACGATCGTATGTACTGGTGTGTTATTATTGTGAGTTAGGAAGTTGACTGTACCCATTTCTGTGTGTGTGTGTGTGTGTGTGTAGAGGCTTTGTTGATGACTGTGTTGTTGTGGTGGTGGTGGTGGTTGTAATAGTGGTAGGAGATGTAGTAATTGCCGTAGAATAATAATAATAGTAGTAGTAGTAGTAGTAGTAGTAGTAGTAGCTGTGGCAGAAATGGACAGAATCTTGTAGTAGTAA